>NC_135331.1:38623149-38923149 GCF_023851605.1 Tamandua tetradactyla | reverse complement strand
CTTTTGCATCTGCAAAATGGGCAGAGTATATTACTACTTACTTCAATGAGTTGTGAGGATTAAATGTGTTGTCATGTACAAAGTTCATACAACCATGCCCGGGATATAAATAATAAGTTCTACAATAGTGTCAGCTACTATTATGTTACTGATATTTCCTTTTATTTTTCGCATGGGCACCAGGAATCGAACCCAGGTCTCCAGCATGGCAGGCAAGAACTCTGCCTGCTGAGCCACCATGGCCCGCCCTGATTTTCCATTTTAAGGGAAAACATTTTAGCTTTATATCTGAGATTTCTATGATACCTACATAATTCTGTTTTTCTGATTATTTAAATAATAATAACTAATACAAATTTTGTATCAACAGAAAAAAAGAACAGTATTATCCATCATAAATAACTGTTAAACTAAGAATTTTCTTGACACAGTGGTTGTTAAACTTTACCATGAATCAGAATCACTTGGAGAGCTTGTTAAAATACACATTGCTGGGCCCATTCCCAGAATTTCTGATTCAGAATTTACATTTCTAACAATTTCCAATATGTTATCTATGCTGTTGGCCTACAGATCATACTTGAGAACCATAATCTTAGCAAATGAAATCTAATGTGCTTTGGCAAGAATATTTTTTTTAATTAAACAGTAAATTTGTTACTGTGTGTGTGTATACACACATTTATATAATTATTTTTATAAAGCTATATGAAACTGTTAGATATTTTCTAAATAGTTAAAATGTTACACAAATAAAAATTATTTAAGTACAAATATTTAGGAGATTTAACATCCACATATCATTTATAATTAATTTGCCAACATTTGGAATATTTTCATTTGTTATGTTTTATAACCATGGTAATGTTTGCAAATAGCTAATAAGTCAACCTTTCTTGGCAGACAGACCGTCATATGATTACTACTCATTCAGGGCTGTCTGACTTCTTGGATACTCCCCTTTATGCCTACCAACTCCCCAGCCTCAACATAAAGCTCTGAAAAAAAACAAGCAAACACTCTGAAACAACAAGCAGGAAAAACTATTTAAAAATTGATGCATGGGTATATCATATTCAAACAGCAGAAAATCAAAGACAAAGAGAAAACCTTGAAAGAAGATGTGGGGGTTGCCATATCTGCAGGGGACAAGGATAAGAATTTTGTTGGCTTTTTCTTCAGGAGCCATTCAAGCAAGAAGAGAGTGAACTGAAATATTTAGTGTTAGACAAAAAGAAAATCACCAGCCTAGAATTCTGGATCCAATGAAACTATTCTTCAAAATTGAGAAAAAAATAAGGACTTTCTCAGAAAAACAGAAATAGAAGAAATTTGTGGCTAGGAGGCATGCCTTACTTTCTTCAGAGAAAAGGAATTTCCAACAGAAATTCTTCAGAGAAAAGGACAATGCTATATAGTCCAAAGTTCAGAACTACACAAAGAAATAGCATAGAAGAAAGAATAAATGAAGGCAAAATAAATTATTTTTATTAATTGATCATCAGACAATAGTCTGTTCAAGATAATAATTGCAATTCATTGGTTAATATGAGGTTGTGGATAAGTACACTGAGTTAGAGCAATGTTATAAGGGACATAAAGTTGAGAGTGCTCTGTTACAATGTATGTGCACCACCCCTGAAGTGCTACAATGTCATTTAAAAATGTACTTAGATGGTAGAGTTCTAACCTGCCATGTGGAAGAACAACCCAGGTTCAATTCCTGTGCCCATGCACTTCCCATAAAAACATACAAACAAACAAACAGAAATTCAGCAAACAGTGCTGCAATAACAGGATACTCACATGGAAAAAGAAAAATGTGACCCTGCCATACAGCATACAAAAAAAAATGTACTTAGATTAGTTTTAAATGTATATTACAAACTCTAGGACAACAAATAAATTTTTTAAATATGATTGATATAAGAGAGGAGAGAAAATAGTATCATATAAAATATTCAAATTAAGCAAGAAGTGGCAGAAAAGGGTGGAGAAAATTAAAAAGCAAAGAACAAAAGCAATAAATAGAAAATAGTTACAAATATTTTAGGGATTAAATCAACTATACTAATCATTTTAAATGTGAATGGTTTAAATACACCAATACAAAGACAGAGACTGTCAGAGTGGATAGCAAAATACAGCCCAATTAAATGTTGTCTATAAAAAAATCACTTTAAATATTAAGATACAGATAGAGTAAAAGTAAGGGGATGGAAAAATATATTCCAAGTTAGCACTAATCAAAAGAAAGCTGAAGCAGCTATGTTACACCAAGGAAAACTGTCAGGGATATAGAGGGTATTACATAATTTGAAAGAGTCAATTCTACAGAAAGATATAACAATCTTTAATGAGTATCCATCCAACAACAGAGTTTCAAAATATGTTATTCAAAAACCGGTATGACTGCAAGGAGAAATAAACTAACCCACTAATATAGTGGGCCCTTTCAGCATCAGTTTTCAGCATCTGACCAGCCTCGACTGGGATTGAAAGGTCCAGCGCATCGTTTTTCCTTTGGTTTTCTCTCTTTCACGTGTGGATGTTTTCAGCCCTGGCGGATGCCTGAGGGGCCAGTGTGAACTAACTGGTCCTAGTTACAGACCTCTTGGAAGCAGCTTCTGGCTTCACACCAGCTTCCACTGGGATGTAAAAAGCCAGGTCACTTTTTTGGGAGTTGGTTTCCTTTCTTTCTCCTTTCTGATTTTCGTGGTCTTACAAACTCATGTGGGACCAATGAGGACATCAGTCCCAGTCTCATCCTCAAAGGTAGCAGCTACCAATTCCCTACCAGTTCCTACCAAGAGACCAAAAAAAAGTGGTGAACTTTTTTTTTCTGGTCTGGGTGTTTTGCTATTTTTTTCCATTTCTTTCCCTCTCTTTCTATCCTTTTCTTCTTTTTTCATTTCTTTTATTTTTCTTGGTCTGGCAGACTACAGCATGAGAGACAAAATTTCCAAAACAATCCCAGTGTAATACTCAGAATGTCCAGATCTCAAGGAAAAAATTACAAAACATTCAAGAAGGCATGTAAATATGTGCCAGTCAAAGCAAAACAAGAATTACAGAAACTATCCAGGAGAAATTGCAGACACTGGAATCAAAAATCAGTCAACTCTCTTAAATAGCTTCAGTGAACTAAAGGAAAGCATGAACAAATAACTAAAGAGAATTCAGGAAGAAAACTAGGAACAAAATTAGCATAGGAATTATAAAGAGAAACCAAATAGATATTCTAGAAATGAAAAGTGCACAAACAAATGAAAAGTCAATAGAGGGATCAATAATACATTAGAGCAGATAGGAGAAAGGATTAGCAAATTTAAAGACATAAAAATTGAAATTAGCCAATCTGAGGAGAAGAAAGAAGACACTGAGCAAAGCCTGAGGAACCTTTGGGAACTACAAACATACCAAAATATGCATAAAAGGAGCCCCCAAAGGATGAGACAGAGAGAAAGGAGCAAAAACATATTTGAAGAAATAATGGAAAAATTTGGGAAATAATGAAACTTCCCAAATATGATGAAAGATATGAATATACAAATCTAGAAGCTAAAAAAACTCCAATTAAACTCAAAAAGACTCACACCAAGATACATAATGGTATACTGTCAAAAACCCAAAGGCAAAAAGAGAATTTTGAAAACAGTAATAGTGTCACATCCAAGAAATTCTTAATAAGAAAAACATCTGATTCCTTATTAGAAACCATGGACAGCAGAAGGCAGTGGATATCATAATTAAGGTGCTGGAAGAAAAAATGTCAATTATGAATAACATATCAAAAAAGTGTGGTAGCAGCATAAGAATAAGAATATACATCAATGGGATAAAATTCAGATTGCAGAAATTTTTATTAAAAAAAAACATAAGAATGATACAAACAGCAAAACTGTCCTTCAAAAATGAAGGAGAGAAAGAAATCCAAAGTTCCAGGAAGATAGTGGAACAAGATAAGTCAAGTTCCCTACTCTAAGGAACAGCTAGAGAAGGGATGGATGGGAAGGTGACTGGAATGGCATTTCCACAGTATAAGTGGCCGGGGAGGGTTTTCTATACCACATAGGAAGCCCTGGTTGCAAAAGCTGAAAAATTCCGATGCAGAGAACCAGAGACTGCCCACCTTTTGCAAACAGCCTGATGCATCCCTTTTGAAATGGAAGCCTGGAGCCCTCAGGAGTGCACGGACAGGGAGAGGGAGACAAGGAATTAAGTGAAGACACAGTCCTTGAACATGCTACCCTCACGTGCACTGCCTCCACCCTCCAGCCTGGAATTCACCCTACACCCCACGCACCTAATCCCACCCTGCCCCGCCCCACGCCCCCTACTCCAAGTGTCCCCGCCCCCCATACCGACCCGCATACGTCTGCCCCAGCCCCACCACCTCTCCCATGCAAGCGCACAGTCTTGCCTCACCCCTCCTGAGACCTTCGCAAATGCACCACGTTCCTCGACCCCCACGTCCCCCTTCCTGCCCCCTGCAGGCAGTCACTGCACATCTGGGTTGTGGATCCTCGCCTCATACCCCGACCAAACCCACCACAACCCGTGCAATCTCACAACCCCGTCCTTCCACCCCTGAGTTTACGCAGGTGTATATCAGCGTACAGCCCTCTCAGATCCACGCACGTGCACTTGCACACCCTGCCACACTCCCCAGCTCTGGACAAGCACTGACCTGTGCATCTGGGACACAACTGCCCCCAGCCCACGCAGAAGCAACCCTGAACTGCTGCCCCGGAACTCTGTGTAGTGCACACTAGGGCCCTGCCTCCTAGACCCCCGCACTCCAGAGCCCTGCTTCCCCAGACCCGTGCACTGCACAGCCACAGCCTCCCTTCAGGACGCCCACACATCCATGCACTGACTGCAGCCCAAACCCCTGCCCCAAACACGTGCATACCCTCGCCCCACCCCTTGACACGAGGGCCATGCTCCCATACCTGGCAGGTCCTCATGTGCGCCTCTGTGCTACATAGCCCCCCCACACACACCTGCACACATTTGTACCCCTGCCCCAAGACCCCCACACCTGGGCCCCCCCACCCGACATCACCCGACATCGATCCGGGTCCTATAACCCACACGACCTGTTCCCCATCTACCCATTCACAGATCCACATCCCAGGACCCCTGCACCACCACTACCACCCCCCCCCCCACTGTGCAGGGACACACCCCACACCCAGACACCCACAATTCCCATGCTCCACTTGCTCACCACATCCTGCCTTCCCACCAGCCCCTATGCATCTGCACAGCCGCACCCATACACGTCCTGCCATGCCTGACCTCTGCATCCCCCATGCCACACCCTGCTCTGAGCCCCAAGGCCTGGCTCAGCTGCACCCTTCCCACATGAACCCTGCAAAGCACCTTCCCAACCCCACACCTTGCCTCCCATGCTCACAGGCACCAGCACAGCATCCCTGACCTGTGCCTATAACTGTGTTGCAACCTGTCACTGCCCTGCCCCATGCCCCACATCCTGCTCCACATCCATCCCACAAACACAGAGCTCTAGACTACTGAAGGCAATCAACTTCCAAAGTAACCCATCAAGATATCTACATGCCTCGAAGGCAACAGAACATCACTAAGCATATCAGCATGCAGTCAGATAGAGCCTAGCCTAATGACCAAATTAAAATGCTGGGGGGATACACAGACTTTGAGACAACTAATCAAAGATCTTCATATAACTCTGCTAAATAAAATCAATGGAATGGCAAATGACATAAAGGAGATACTAGAAGAGCATAAAGAGGAATTTGAAAGAATAAAGAGAGAAATAGCAGATATCACAGAGATTAAAGAAGTTCTAGAGCAAATAAAAAATATACTAGAGCCACACACAGCAGATTGGAAGAGGTATAAGAAAGAATAAATGAAACTAAAGGACAGGACAACTGATTTCAACCACACAAAAGAGCAAATGGCAAAAAAGATGGAAAATTTTGAATTGGATATCAGGTAAATGATGGGAAAAAAAAAACAAAATACACATATAAGAGTCATTGGTGTCCCAGAAGGAGAAGAGAAGAGTAAAGGGCTAAGAAGATTAGTGGAGGATATAATAGGGAAAGATTTCCCAACCTCATAAAGGGCATAAATATGCAAATCAAAGAAGCCAATGAACTTCAAGTAGAATAAATCCAAAAAGGCCTTCTCCAAGACTCATGCAATTAGTCTTTCAAATGACATATAGAAGCAGAAAATCCTGACAATGTCAAGAAAAAAAGAATCTACTATATACAAGGGAAGCCATATAAGACTGAGTTCAGACTACTCAACTAGGTGAGACGGCAGTGGTATGATATATTTAAGATGCTGAAAGAGAAAGATTTCCAGCCAAGAATTCTGTACCCAGCCACATTGTCCTTCAAAATTGAGGGAAAGATTAAAATATTCACAGGCAAACAAATGCTGAAAGAATTTGTCAACAAAAGACTGGCTCTATGAGAAATACTGAAGGGAGTTCTGCCACTGAAAAAAAGATTGTAGAGGGAGGCCTGGAGGAAGGCACAGAATTGAAGAATATGAGAAAGGATAATTTACAGGATAAAGAGAAAGAGGGAAAAGAATATATAGATCCTACAAAATCAAAAGGATACGATGGTGGAGTCAAGCGTTTCTTGAACTCCAGTTCTTAAACTACTGTAATAAGTTTGAATGTTAACAGACTAAATTTACCAATTAAAAGATACAGATTAGCAGAATGGGTTATAATCCAGCTATATGCTGCTTACAAAAAACTCATCTTAGACACAAGGATACAAATAAATTGAAAGTGAAGGAATGGAAAAAAAGATGTTCCATGCAAGCTGTAATGAAAAGAAAGCAGGGGTAGCTATACTACTATCAGACAAAATAGACTTTAAATGTAAAGACATAAGAGACAAAGAAGTACACTATATATTAATAAAAGGGACAATTCACCAAGAAGGAGCAACAATCATAAATGTTTATGCTTCCAATCAAGGAACTCCAAAGTACATGAGGCAGACATTGGCAAAATTGAAGGGAGCTATAGATGTTTCAACAGATGGCTTCAATGGGAATTTTACAAACATTCCCAGAAAATCTAATGCCAATGCTGCTCAAAATTTTCCAAAAAAAAATTAAGGAAAAAGGAACAATACCTAACTAATTTTACGAATCTAATATCACTTAAATACCAAAACCAGGTAAAGATGCCACAAGAAAGGAAAACTACATGTCAATCTCTCTAATGAATATAGATGCAAAAATTCTCAGCAAAATGCTAGCAAACTCAATCCAACAATCCACTAAAAGAAGTATATACCACAACCAAGTGGGGTTTGTACCAGGAATGCAAGGGTGGTTCAACACAAGGAAATCAATTAATGTAATACAGCACATTAATAAGTCTAAAGGGAAAATCACATGATTATCTCAATTGATGCTGAAAAAGCATGCAACAAAATTCAGCATCCTTTTTTATAAAAATACTTCAGAAGATAGGAACCAAAGGTAACTTCCTCAATATGATAAAAGGCATATATGATAAAGGGCATATATGAAAAACTGATAGCCAGCATCATGCTTAATGCAGAGAGACTGAAATCTTTCCCCCTAAATCAGGAATGAGACAAGAATGACCTCTGTCACCACTATTACTAAACAATGTACTAGAAGTCCTAGCTAGAGCATTAAGGCAGGACAAAGAAATAAAAGGCATCCAAATTGGAAAGGAATAATTAAAGTTTTCTTTGTTTACAGATGACACGATACTATATTTGGAAGAAATATCTATGAACATGTGATAAATGTATGTGATGGATCATTTTCTCTTGCTGCTTTCAAGATTCTCTTTCTCTTTGACCTCTGGCATTCTGATTAGTGTCTTGGAGTATGTCTATTTGGATCTATTCTGTTTGGGGTACACTGCATTTCTTGGGTCTGTAATTTTAGGTCTTTCCTAATAGTTGGGAAATTTTCAGTGATAATTTCCTTTATTAGTTTTTCTCCTTCTCTTCCCTTCTTTTCTCCTTCTGGGGCACCCACAACACATGTTGTGTTAGTTAGATTCAGTTGTCAACTTGGCCAGGTGAGCACTAGAGAAAGATAGGAAAAGACAGGAGAGAGAGGTGTGGAGAAGAGTGTAGAAATGAAGGTTATCAATAAAGGTAAAAAGAAGAAAAATTAGATATGACATATAAAATCCAAATGGCAAAATGATAGAAAAAAGTACTGCCCTTATAGTAATAACACTAAATGTTAATGGATTAAACTCCCCAATTCAAAGTCATAGACTGGCGGAATGGATTGAAAAACAGGACCCATCTATATGCTGTTTACAGGAGATGCATCTTAGACCCAAGGATAAACATAGGTTGAAAGTGAAAGTTTGAGAAAATATTTTTTATGCAAACAACAATCAGAAAAGAGCAGGAGTAGCTATACAAATATCCAGCAAATTAGACTTCAAATGTAAAACAATTAAAAGAGACAAAGAAGGACACTATGTATTAATAAAAGAAACAATTCAACAAGAAGACATAACAATCATAAATATCTATGAACCGAGACCGAGTGCTCCAAAACACATGAGGCAAAGACTGAAAAGAGGAACAAACACATCTATCATAATAGTTGGAGACATCAATTCCCCATTCTCATCAATGCCAGAACATTTAGACAGAGGATCAATAAAGAAACAGAGAATTTGAACAGTACAATTAATGAGCTAAACGTAACAGACATTTATAGAACATTACACCCCACAACAGCTAGGAGACACCTTTTTCTCAAGTGCTCATGGATCATTCTCAAGGATAGACCATATGCTGGGTCACAAAGCAAGTCTGAATAAATTTTAAAGGATTGAAATCATACAAAACCCTTTCTCAGATCATAAAGGAATGAAGTTGGAAATCAATAATAGGCAGAATGCCAGAAAATACAAATATGTGGAGGCTCAACAACACACTCTTAACCAACCAGTGGGTCAAGGAAGAAGTTACAAGAGAAATCAGTAATATCTCAAGGCAAATGAAAATGAAAACACAACATATCAAAATTTATGGGACGCAGCAAAGCCAGTGCTAAGAGGGAAATTTATTGCCCTAAATGCCTCTATCAAAAAAGAAGAAAGAGCAAAAATCGAGGAATTAACTGTCCACTTGGAAGAACTAGAGGAAGAACAACAAACTAACCCCAAAGCAAGCAAAAGGAAAGAAATAACAAAGATTAGAGCAGAAATAAAAGAAATTGAGAACATGAAAACAATCAAGAAACTCAACAAAACTAGATTTTGATTCTACGAGAAAATCAATAAGATTAATGGCCTCTTCACAAGATTGACAAAAAGAAGAAGAGAGAGGATGCAAATAAGTAAAATCAGGAATGGGAGAGAAGGCATAACCACTGATCCCACAGAAATAAAGGACACAATGAGAGGATACTATGAACAACTTTATGCTAATAAACTAGGCAATGTAAATGAAATGGACAACTTCCTAGAAAGCCATGAACAACCAACATTGACTCAAGAAGAAATAGATGACCTCAATAAACAAATCACAGGTAAAGATATTGAATTAATTATTAAGAAGCTCCCAAAAAGAAAAGTCCAGGACCAGATGGCTTCACATGTGAATTCTACCAAACATTCAACAAAGAATTGGTACCAATCCTGGTCAAACTCTTCAAAAAATTTGAAGAGGATGGAAGGCTACCTAACTCATCCTCTGGAGCCAACATCACCCTCATACCAAAGCCAGACAAAGATGTTACAAGGAAAAAAAATGACATACTAATCTCTCTAATGAATATGATGCAAAAATCCTCAACAAAACTCTTGCAAATCGAATCCAGCACCACTTTAAAAGAATTATACACTATGACCAAGTAGGATTCATCCCAGGTATGCAAGGATGGTTCAACATAAGAAAATAAATTAATGTATATGCCATATCAACAAATCAAAGCAGAAAAACACATGATCATCTCGATTGATGCAGAAAAAGCATTCGACAAAATGCAACATCCTTTCTTGATGAAAACACTTCAAAGCATAGTAATAGAAGGGAACTTCCTCAACATGTTAAAGGGAATATATGAAAAACCCACAGGTAACATCATCCTCAATGGGGAAAAATTGAAAACTTTCCCCTAAGATCAGAAACAAGACAAGAATGTCCACCATCACCATTGTTATTCAACATTGTGTTGGAAGTTCTAGGCAGAGCAATTAGACAAGAAAAATTGGAAAGGAAGAAGTAAAACTCATTTTGCAGATGATATGATACTATATGTTGAAAACCCTGAAAATCCGCAGCAAAACTACTAGAGCTAATAAATGAGTACAGCAAAGTGGCAATTACAATATCAACACTCAAAAATCTATAGTGTTTCTACATACCAGTAATGAACAATCTGAGGGGGAAATGAATAAAAAAATTCCATTTACAATTGCATCCAAAAGAACAAAATATTTAGGAATAAATTCAACTAAGGATACAAAACACTTATACAAAGAGAATTACAAGAAATTGCTAAAAGGAATCACAGAAGACGTAAATAAATGAAGTGTATACTGTGTTCATGGATCGGAAGACTAAATATTGTTAAGATGTCAGTTCTACCTAAATTGATTTATAGATTCAATGCAATACCAATTAAAATCCCAGAAACTTACTTTTCAGAAAATAGGAAAACCAATAACCAAATTTATCTGGAAGGGCAGGGTGCCTCAAATAGCTAAACATCTCCTGAGAAAGAAAAATGCAGTCGGAAGTCTCATACTACCTGACTTTAAGGCACATTACAAAGTTACAGTGGTCAAAACAGCATGGAACTGACATAAAGATAGATACACTGACCAATGGAATGGAATAGAATGTTCAGATATAGACCTCCTCATCTATGGACAATTGATCTTTGATAAGGCAGTCAAACCAACTCACCTAGGACAGAACAGTCTCTTCAATAAATGGTGCCTAGAGAACTGAATATCCACATACAAAAGAATGAAAGAGGATCCATATCTCACACCCTATACAAACAACTCAAAATGAATCAAATACCTAAGCATTAAATATAAGACCATAAAACTTTTAAAAGAAAATGTAGGGAAATATCTTATAATAAGAGACAATTTCCTAGATCTTACACCCAAAGCACGAGCATTGAAGAAAGAAAGAAATAGGAACTTCTCAAAATTAAACACTTTTGTGCATCAAAAAACTTTGTCAAGAAAGTAAAAAGAGGGCGGTCCCGGGTCACGTGACGGGGCGCTGGGGCGGTGGGAGCCGGGACTGGGAGTTCTCCTGAGGGAAGAGGAGTGAAGTCGGGGGGACGCGGCGGCGGCGCTCACAATGAGTTTTCTTGGAGGCTTTTTTGGTCCAACTGAGGGAAGAGGAGTGAAGTCGGGGGGACGCGGCGGCGGCGCTCACAATGAGTTTTCTTGGAGGCTTTTTTGGTCCAATTTGTGAGATCGATGTTGTCCTTAATGATGGGGAAACCAGGAAAATGGCAGAAATGAAAACTGAAGATGGGAAAGTAGAAAAACACTATCTTTTCTATGATGGAGAATCTGTTTCAGGAAAGGTAAACCTAGCCTTTAAGCAACCTGGGAAGAGGCTAGAGCACCAAGGAATTAGAATTGAATTTGTAGGTCAAATTGAACTTTTCAATGACAAGAGTAATACTCATGAATTTGTAAACCTAGTGAAAGAATTGGCCTTGCCTGGAGAACTGACTCAGAGCAGAAGTTATGACTTTGAATTCATGCAAGTTGAAAAGCCATATGAATCTTATATTGGTGCCAATGTTCGCTTGAGGTATTTTCTTAAAGTGACAATAGTAAGAAGACTGACAGACTTGGTAAAAGAGTATGATCTTATTGTTCACCAGCTTGCCACCTATCCTGATGTAAATAATTCTATTAAAATGGAAGTGGACATTGAAGATTGTCTACACATAGAATTTGAATATAATAAATCAAAGTATCATTTAAAGGATGTGATTGTTGGAAAAATTTACTTTTTATTAGTAAGAATAAAAATCCAACATATGGAGTTACAGCTGATCAAAAAAGAGATCACAGGGATTGGACCTAGTACAACAACAGAAACAGAAACAATTGCCAAATATGAAATAATGGATGGTGCACCAGTAAAAGGTGAATCAATTCCAATAAGACTATTTTTAGTGGGATATGACCCAACTCCAACAATGAGAGATGTGAACAAAAAATTTTCAGTAAGGTACTTTTTGAATCTAGTCCTTGTTGATGAGGAAGACAGAAGGTACTTCAAGCAGCAGAAGATCATTTTATGGAGAAAAGCACCTGAAAAACTGAGGAAACAGAGAACAAACTTTCACCAGCGATTTGAATCTCCAGAATCACAGGCATCTGCTGAACAGCCTGAAATGTGAACTGAATGGGAGTAAAAAAGAAAAACAAAAAACTCCTGTAACTATTGAGATTAAGTTCAGCAGGTTGAAGATGGTTGCAGCATGTAGGGGTAAAAGGCCAAAACTCCATTTATAATAGTCTTCCTTTATCCTACAGTGCTGCATATATTTTATGATATAACTAAATGTTCTTCGTGTATATACATTTTAAAAAGTGCTTTCTTTGAGACACTGGAACTTTCTTAAGCTGCCTCCTTTTTTTTTTTTTAATTAACTGCACTTTGATTTGATGATAAGCACTCAGATATACTTAAGCATAAATATTAAAGATCTTCCTGTGAGTAGACTGGCTATTTATAATTTTGCTTTCTTTCTGCTTAGTGTTGATTAGAAATATTTTTCTCCCTTTTCATGCGAATGAGTACTTACTCTTTTCATGCAGAAACATATTTTATGTCCAAGTAAAATGAGAAAACCTGAATAGCCCCTGTATTGTGCAGTAATTTAAAACAGCATCTCAATTTTTTAAAACAACTAAATTGTTTTTACATAACTTTGAGAAACACATATGAAGTGTTGAATTGTAGGTGCCTCTGAGTCTACCATTCCATGGCTTCCTGAATTTGTATCCTCTTAGAAGTCTTCTGTCATATGAATATTAATTTTTTTCAGGGGAATATGTGGCATGTTACTGTAATCATTGTCTTTTTTTTCCCCCAAAAGTAACCATTCTGCTACTTTTCAGCATTGCCACTATATGTTTTCTGTAATGTGGAATTGACCCTATGTTGGTGTTTTAAAATTTGTTAAACTGTGTAATTTTTCCATAAATACTCTGAAATGTGTATGTGTATTTTTTTAATTTAAGGAATCTTTTTGCCATATATGCACTATTTTCTTGGCCTCACAAATTTATTCTCTTCACATTTCAGGTGAAAATTTTGGGATGGGGGACTCAGGAGCATATGTGAAGCATGTATTTTCCAGATCTGGACAATTTCATGTTTGTTAAACTGGAACATTGGTTAGTTCAACCTCAAATTTAAATCTTACCACCTGTTTTAATTTTTTTAACATTAAATTCAAGTCATTTATTCAATGTCTCTGAAAAAGAAGGTTGCAGTCATCCGATTCTGTGCATGGGATCTGATCTCAAATGCAGTAAATGTGGGATGCAGATACCAAAACAAAGCCTGCTGTGTGGAAATTACTTTCATTTATGGCTCATTGGTTTTTGTACCAATATTTTTTATACACTTCAGAGTAAACCTTGTCAGGTAATACTTTGAGTAAGCTAAATAATCCAAATTAATTTCCTTAACCTGTTTTACTACAATGGCACTTTGATAAAATGGCCGATAAACAACTTCTCTATTGGCAAAAAGTTCTATGCTGGAGCATCTATTTTAAAAATAGACATCTGTGAATGGTAACATTTCCCTTCATGTAAGTGCCTGTTCAGAATTTTAAAACTTAATGCCAAATATTTTCGTGATCACTTTACATGTAGTAATTAAAAATATTCAAAGAAATTTTGAAAACTATTTGTATTTAACCAGCCTCAAATTGTGCAACCATGACGTGTAAAAAATAAATTGAAACATACTGAGCTTGCTCTTTGAATGATTAAAATAGCTTTGTTCTCAAAAAAAAAGAAAGTAAAAAGACAGCCTACACAATGGGAGACAATATTTGGAAACAATATATCAGACAAAGGTCTAGTAGCCAGAATATATAAAAAGATTGTTCAACTCAATAATGAAAAGGCAAAGGCAAACAACCCTATTACAAAATGGGCAAAAGACATGAACAAACACTTTTCAGAAGAGGAAATGCAAATGACCAAATGGCACATGAAAAGATGCTCAACTTCACTAGCTATTAGGGAAATGCAAATCAAAACCACAATGAGATATAATCTTGCACCCACCAGAATGGTCATTATCAATAAAACAGAAAACGACAAGTGCTGGAGAGGACGTGGAGAAAGAGGCACACTTATCCACTGTTGGTGGAAATATAAAATGGTACAACCATTGTGGAAGGCAGTTTGGTGGTTCCTCAGGAAGCTAAGTATAGAATTGTCATATGACCCAGCAATACCATTGCTAGGTGTCTACTCAGAGGACATGAGGGCAAGGACATAAACAGACATTTGCACACCAATGTTCATAGCAGCATTATTTACAGTTGCCAAGAGATGGAAACAACCAAAATGTCCATCAACAGACAAGTGGCTAAACAAGCTGTGGTATATACATACAATGGAATATTATGCAGATGGAAGACAGAATAAAATTATGAAGTTTGTAACAACATGGATGGACCTTGAGGACATTATGCTGAGTGAGATTAGCCAGAAACAAAAAGACAAATACTATATGGTCTCACTGATAGAAACTAATATTAGTGAATGAACTTGGAGAATTACAGTTAGGAACAGACACCATCAGGAGATAGAAATAGAGTAGATTATTGGGTAATTGGAGCTGAAGGGTTGCAGATTGTGCAACAGGACTGATTGTAAAAATTCAGGAATGGATAACACAATACTACCTAACTGTAATACAATCATGTTAGTACCCTGAATGAAGCTGACTGTGAGAATGATAGAGGGAGAGGGCTGGGGGCACAAATGAAATCAAAAGGAAAGATAGATAATGAAGACTGAGATGGTATAATCTAGGAATGCCTAGAGTGTACAGTGATAGTGACAAAATGTACAAATTTAAAAATGTTTTTACATGAGGAAAAACAAGGGAATGTCAATATTGCAGGTTGTTGAAAATAGATGGTAATTTATATTTTAAAACCTTAACTTATGCATGAGCCTAAAGCAAAAAAAGTGTTTATTTGGTATAAAATTTATATTTTGACTAGTGCATTTACTAATATAACTTATGTGGACAGTTTTATTGAACACCTTGGATAGGGCATGAGATTTTGTAGGTTTGTCCAGAGTGATGCCCCGATAAATCCCAGAGTGATTTGAACAGTGAATAAAAAAGTATTTGCAAAGTCCCCTTGGTGGAATGGTGAGAAAGGGGGAAAATTCAACTTTCCCACGTGAAGTATTCCTGATATTCTCACAAGCAATGGGGACAACTAAAGCAATGGGCTGAGCCCCCAATCTTGGGATTTGTTCCTATGAAACTTATCCCACAAAGGATAGGCTAAGCCTACTTAAAATCAGACCTAAGAGTTTCCCCCAGAGAACCTCTTTTGTTGCTCAGAAGTAGCCTCTCTCTCAGTCAACATGGCAAGCAAACTCACTGCCCGCCCCCTCTCTACGTGGGACATGATTCCCAGGGGTGTGGACCCTCCTAGCAACATGGGACAGAAATCCTAGAATGAGCTGGGACTCAGTATCAAGGGATTGAGAAAACCTCCTTGACCAAAAGGGAGAAGAGACAAAATAAAGTGTCAATATCTGAGAGATTTCAAACAGAGTCAAGAGTTTATCCTGGAGGTTATTCTTACGCATTAAATAGATATCACCTTTTTAGTTAAGGTGTAGTGGAGATGTTGGAGGGATCTGCCTGAAAATGCAGAGCTGTGTTCCAGCAGCCATGTTTCTTGAAGATGACTGTATAATGATACAACTTTTGCAATGTGACTGTGTGATTGTGAAAACCTTGTGTCTGATGCTCCTCTTAACTATGGTATGGACAGATGAGTAAAACATATGGCTTAAAAATAAATAAATAATAGGGTGAACAAATGTTAAAACAAATTTTCTAGACTGAAATTAGGAGTGGTAAGGGGTATAGAAAAAAATAGGGGAAACAAAGGCTAAAATATGTTGGGTAGATGGAAATACTAGCAGTCAATGAGAGGGAGGGGTAAGAGGTATGGTATGTATGATGTTCTTTTCTTTTTTCTTTTTGTTTCTTTTTCTGAAGTAATCCAAATGTTCTAAGAAGTGATCATGGTGATGAATATACAACTATGTGATATTGTGAGTTGTTGATTATATACCAAGAATAAAATGATCATATGGTAAGAATGTTCGTGTTTGTATGTTGTATTTTTTTTTTAATTTTAAAAGAGGAAACATTTTGGAGAGAGTCCATAGAGCCACAAGAGACTCCACAGAGCCATGAGAGATTCCAGAGAGCCACAAGAACCCAGGCAGCCAGAGACCTTTGGAAATGAAGAAGTAAAATGCCCCTGAAGGAGCTTCATGAAACTAGAGACCTGCAGAGAAAGCTGACAGATGTCACAATGTTTGCCATGTGCCTTTCCAGTTGGGAGAGAAACCCTGAACTTCACTGGGCTTCCATGAGTGAAAGTTACATCTTGTTGGTGCCTTAGTTTGGACATTATTATATTATAGACTCACTTTAATTCAGACATT
Source organism: Tamandua tetradactyla (assembly GCF_023851605.1). NCBI lineage: Eukaryota > Metazoa > Chordata > Mammalia > Pilosa > Myrmecophagidae > Tamandua > Tamandua tetradactyla. Next base: position 38,906,396 of record NC_135331.1, on the reverse strand, counting down.
TTCACAGTCTTGGAACTGTAAACTTGCAACTTATAAAATTCACCTTTTAAGGGCAGGGCAACAGTGGTTCAGTGGCAAAAATTCTTGCCTGCCCCAGGAATCAAACCTGAATCTCGGTGCATGGCAGGGAAGAACTCTGCCACTGTGATACCATTGCCCCCTACCCTGTATTTGTTTTTTATTCCTTCTACTGTAGGTTAAAATAACTCTTTGTATGAGGGTATCAGGCTAAATGATTTCCAAGTTTCCAGCTAGTCCTAGAGTTCTCTGTTTCTACATGGTTGAATTATTTTCTCATGCTGCTTCTGGGGAATATGACTAATACTTTTGAGGCTATAATTTTATGTCAATCTTTAAAGTTCATAACTGTGGTCTTCAGGAAATATTATTTGACCTACAGTATGTCCAAATCAATTTTAAAAAATCATTTTATAACAGGGATAAAAATGACTCTCTGTTTTCATAATATTCTAAAAATTATGAACAACCTTAAAAGCACACTGACTATCAAGTTCTAGAAAATATACTGCAATAGTTTACTTCGTCCCAAGCCTACATCCAGAAAAGCTTTTCCAGAGCTCACAATAACCTTTGCCGGATAACAATTTGGCAGCCCAGAAGGGACAAATATTCCTATGGAGTCCAACTGCCTGAGGTTCTAAGTCCTCAGGAGAGCAGACAAACATGGTAACCAAGACTCGTGGCCGCTAGAGAGTCTTTACTCCAGGGTCTCGACAATTAGGTTTTTCTGTTTTGCCAGCACTCCAGACCCTTAGGGCACCTTAAACACTCCAAAGAGAGAAACTGTTTCCAGCTCCAAGTCCACACGTCTGAGTGGGACATCAGGGTAAAAGTGGATCGGGGAGCTAATATGGCGGTTCAAGTCACCCTCGGCCTGGATTTGAGGTCTTCCTTCCAGAACAAGCCCCTTTCTCTGACCTCTACAACTGTCTTCTGATACCATCCTGCACAGGGTTCAAAATCCTGCCCTGGATTCTTCTGTTAAGTATGTTCCTGGAAATTAAGTCATCCAACAATTAATTTGTATGGAATGAAATTAAGTATGCCTTGTTTAACTGTTAACTGGTGTGCTACCTAGTTATAGGAAGTGTTTAATGCCTGTTTAATTCTGAATTAGTGTATTGTGTTCAAGGCCAGTTTGTTAATTGATGTGCTTGTTCTAGCTATTAATATGTGTGTTACTTAAATATATAGTAACTGTTAAGTGTCTTTAAAGAAAAAACAAAATTCTCGCCCACCAAGCTAGAGACCTAGGTTCGATTCCCAGAGGTTGCTCATGTAAAAAAAAAAAGACTAAATTCCCCTTTTTCAAAGCCATTCTGTTTCTGGGATATTGCATTCCGGCAGCTAGTAAACTAGAACAAATATGATGGAATATTATGCAGCAGTAAGAGGACAGGATGTCCTGAAGGACATGACAAGATGGATGAGCCTTGAGGACATAATTCAAGTGAAATAAATCAGACACAAAAGGGTATATACTGTATGATTCCACTTTTATGACCATGACAAAGGTAAAATCAGAGGCTTATAATACAGAATACAGGGGATCTGGAGACACTTGAGAACTAGAGATGGGTGAACGGTTAGTGAATGGGGTTGAACGCAACCGTAAGGGAATAGATAGGAGCGAAGGCAGGTCACTGCTACGTCTATGAGTAATACAACCCCATTGAAGGTGAACATGACTGAAAGGGGTTGTATTTACCTATGTGTACCACTGATTAACACTACAAATACAAATAATTTCTTGCAAGAATGACTTTAAAAGTATGAATCTTGTATAAAGTGTGTAAAAGTTTGGGGTATTGGAGGAAAACTGCTATTGCATGCTGTGGGCTGTGTAGCAGGAAAACATCAGCAGTGCCACAGCAACACCAGGGGTAAATAATGGGGGGAGGGACAAGAGTTAAGGGGAGGTTTGGATTTTCTATTTGGTGAGGGTATATTTATTTGTTATCTTTCTCTTGGGAACAATGAATTTATGTAAAATTGAGAGTGTTGATGGACTATTGACTTTTGACATTATACATGATGCCTGATGAATGGAGGTGGCTGAAGGATGCACTGACTGAGAAGTAGACTGGTGAATGATGGTGTATACATATGATCGAATATTGTGCTACTACAAAAAGCAATGAAGTTGTGAGTCATGCAATATTTTGAATGAACCTGTGGAACATTCAGTGAGGCAAAATAAGCCAGAAGCAAAAGAGCAACTATTGTATGGTCTCATTGAGAAAATACTTATAAGAAAAAGGAGCCTAGATTGCAAGCTCTTATGAAAGTCACATTTAGTCCAGAATGGTAAATATTATTTCTGGATTTTGAGATACAGTTTTATATATCTATATCCTGATATTTAGAGTTAATGATGAAGCTTATCAGGTCAGGTTAAGGTAATTCAGAATACAGGAGTACAGAAGACGTTGTCTATATTTTAGAACCTCACCTACTCTCTGAGACCAAAGGAATAAAGGTTTATTTTGTTAAAATTCTAAATTTTCTGTAGCACATAATCTATCTCCACCTGTGTTTGATAGATCATTTAAGCAATCCAAACACAGGGACCCCAGAATAAGAAAGAGGGCCTTTCTTCAAGTAATGCCTGAATACACCCCAGCGTTTATTAAGCAGATAACCAAAAAGTACTGGCAAAGTCCCTTGATGGATGGGAGAAAAAATATGGAACTATTAAACTTTACCACTGGGGAAGCCCCTGATACTATGTCAAACTTTAGGGACATCCAAATCAATAGGCCAAGCCCTTGATCTTGAGGCTTGTTCTTGTGAAGCTTAAAATTAGCCTATCTACAAGTAGGTCTAAGAGTTACTTCTGGAGGACCTGTTTTGTTGCTCAGATGTGGCCTCAATCTCTCTAAGCCCAACTCTGCAAATGAAATCATTGCTCTGCCTCTAAATGGGACATGACATCCAGGGGTGAAAATCTCCCTGGTGACTTGGGAGATGATTCTCAGGGATGAGTACCTGGTACCATGGGATCAACAATGCCATCCCGACCAAAAAGAGGAAAAGAAGTGTAACTAATCAGTGAGTGAGTTGGATGGAATTGAGAGACTACTCTGGAGGCCACTCTTATGGAAGCTTCAGTTAGACATTGCTACCTACCGTAACTTGCCAAACCTCAACCAAAACCATTCCCTCCAATCCTAAAAAACACCTAGGGTGTTATATAAGATTTTACAAAGTTTACATGCACTAGGGTAACTTTCCAGAAACCAACAACCTCCAGATGTGTCCCTGGACCAGGTAAGTCCTGATATGCAGAGGTGCCAACCTCTCCTAATTCCACTCCCCTGTCCCATATTATTGACAGCCCCTTCCAACATGAAAAAATTAGAATGGGCTAGCCCAAATACCCATAACGGGTGGGAGAAAGATCAAAGGTGATGATGGAGTTATGCAGAGAAGGTAGGGTTTAAAAAACAAGTGTGATTCCTGAATCATTATATTGATATTTCTTTTAGTCTCCAGTATCTTAGAGCAGCTAGAAGTCAAAACCCAAAATTGTGGAATTATAACCCATACCAAACTCTGAAATCTGTTCTACAATTAATTGTTATGATATGCTTTGAAATTTGTTGTTTTTTTGTATGTATGTTATTTTTCACAAAAAAGAAAAAAAATGCTTCTTTTGGCCTCCAGTGTTTTGGAGCAGCTAATCGGAAAAACCTGAAATAGTGGAGTCGTAGCCCATAACAAACTCTGAAATCTATTCTGTAACTACTTGTTCAAGTGTAGTTTGAAGATCTTTGTTTTTTCTTTCTTTTGTTTGTGTATATGTTATATTTAACAATAAAAACCTTTTAAAAAGTGAGGGAGAAATTAAGACATTTTTTGATGAACAAAAACTGAGGGAGTTCATAGCCAATAGAATGATTTGTAAGAAATACTATCGTGAGTCCTTCATGTTGAAAGGAAGGGACACGAAAAAGTAAGATGAAGCTGTATGAAGAAATAAGGACCTCAAGTATAAGTAACTATATGGGTAAATACAAATGCTAGTATTGCATTTTTCACTTGTAATGCCATCTTTTTACTTTTTATATGGCTACAAATTCAAATGCAGAGGAAACTATCAGGAACCATTGTTGCTGGGCACAAAATGTATAAAGATGTAATTGAGATAAGAGCAACGTGAAAGGAAGGAGGGGCGGAGAGATATAGAAATAGAACTGTATACCATTAAAGTTAAGCTGGTATCAATAACAATTGAAGTGTATTTGATTTAGGATAATGCATGCAATTCTCATGGTAATCACAAGGAAGATATCTTAAAAATCTACACAGAAGAAATGAGAACTGATTCAAAATTTATTTCAAAAATTACCTCAAATATAAATGGCTTAAACTCTCCAATCAAATGGCAAAGTTTGGCAGAATGGAGAACAGGGCATGATCTAACTATATGTTTTTTACAAGAGCCTCGTCTTAGACCCAAAGACATAAACAGGTTGAAAGTGAAATAACTGAAAAAATATCCCAGACAAATGATAAAGAAAGAAAGCTTGAATAGCTATACAAATATCAGGCAAAATAGACCTTACGTCAAAAACTCTTACTAGAGACAAAGAAGAACACTATATATTAACAAAAGGGTCAATTCAGGAAGAAGATGTAACAATTATAAACATGTTGCACCTAATAACTGGACCCCAAAATATATGTGACAAACATGGACAGAATTAAAGGAAGCATAGACAGTAAAATTCCATTTTTATAGAACTATTAAAGATGCCAATTCAATTTTAGTGACAGAAATCAGATCATTGTTTTCCTGGTGGAGGAAGGCAGGGAGAGGCAGGGGGTAGGGATTGCAGAGGGACACATGAAAGCTTCTAAATGTGATGGATGGTAATGACTTCAGGGATATATAAATATTTAAAAAATTATAAAATTGAACACAAAATATGTGCAATTTGTTATATATCAGTTATACCTCAATAAAACTGCTTAATTTTTTAAAAGATAAGGATAGCCTAGAAAATTCTTCCTCTTTTATAGGGAAGGTACCTCATCCACATGTCTTTTTTGTGTGCATGTCATATTCTAGGAAGAGAAAATCAGATGAAGAAAAAGGCAAAAAAAGTATGGCCTAACAAGTACATTTGCAGTTGGCTAGATAATTAGCAGTGATGTTTGTCAAATACTATTGAAGAAAGATTTATTTTAATAGGGGTTCTCTTTATCTTATTTTAAGACATTAATTTAATCATGGCTCACTTTCTCTTTAGCTAAGACATTAGCTAAATTGTGTTGGGAAAATAAAACCCAGAGGCAGAAACTAATTAGGTAATGAAATTTTTAGGTAATGAGACACTTACACATCCATTTTGGGGATTCATTAAGTTTTAATTTTCCAAAGTTTCACATAACTCAGCTGAAAAACACATCATTGTAATAGAAATATACAATTGCCAAAGTCGTCTAATAAAGGGGGATCTTTGGCATTTCATTTCATTTCAACAAACTCTTTACCAAACTCTTGGCTAAATTTTGGAAGTCCAAAGATAGAAAAGATGAACAAAGCGTTATCCCATCACTTAAGGAATATAGTAGAGGAGAAACACATTTAAACCTCAACCATGTGATAGAGGAAATTAAAGAAGTTTATTTAAGGTACAATAGGAACACAAAGGGAGAGCGAAATACTCTTTTTAGCTAGCAAAGTCTATAGGCAGCAATATAGCACATCTGCCTCCTTCCCTTACTACCTCCCTTTCTATTTTATAATACGGGTATTTTGAAGGTACAACCAAAGAATGATCAAAGTATCCCTACAGCACAGTCACACTTGTTCCAAGTCTTGTGATTTGCTAAGGGGTTTGTTCAAGCCAAACCAAGGGGCACCCTAGATAGCTACAGGAAATTCTAGTGGTACCTTTCTTTGGAGAACTCTAGAAAGGAAATTAATGGGCAGACAGTCGTTCAGCAACAAGTTAGCACATTCAGTGTCTATGAATACTGGGCTGGTTTGAAGCTATTAGGCACCCCAGAAAGGCCATGTCCTTGAATCCTCATTCAGTTTGGCTGAGTGAGATCTTTTTTATTATTTCCATGGAAATGTGACTCACCCAATCGTGGGTGACAACTCTTGATTAGATAGTTTTCATGGAGATGTGTCTCCACCCATTCAAGGTGGGGTTGCTTACTGGAGCCCTTTAAGATGGAACCATTTTGGAAAAAGCTTGAGAGCCACCAGAGCCCACACAGCCAGGGACCTTTGGAGAAGCAGAAGGAAAACAGCCTTGGGGAATCCTTATGAAATGAGAAGCTAGGAGAGAAAGCCAGCAGATCTCACAATCCTTTCCAGATGACAGAGGTGTTCTGGACCCAACAGCCCTTCTTGAATCAAGGTATCTTTCCCTGGATGTCTTAATTTGGACCTTTTCATGGCCTTAGAGCTGTAAACTTGTAACTTGATAAATTCCCCTTTTTAAAAGCTGTTCTGGTATATTGCATTCTGGCAACTTTAGCGAATTAAAACAAGTACCATTCCTGTAGGAAAGGAAAACTGAAATCTGAGAGATGAAGCTGTTTCCTCAATAATGAAAGAAATGTCAGTCCCAAGGTTTTCCAGGAACAATTTTGCTTGTTGATTTTAACACAATAACAAACCCAACGGCTGTTTAAAGAGCTGCCCAAACATTATCCAGAAGCAAAGCCTACTGGAAAATTTGTGAAGCCCAATGCAAATTTAAAATGCTTGGGATTGCTTGTTCAAAAACTATTAAGCATTTCAAGAAGGAGGTGACAGTACATTAAATCACAAGTGGGGCTCTGTGTGACTGCACAGCACTCAGGCTTAGGAAACCAGCCTATTAAATAAATAACAGTGAAACAAAGTAAATCTTTCCCACCAGGCTTAATATGAGAAACCACACAGGCTTTTGAATATAGCAAAGACAGATCTGAATTCTAGCTCAATCACTTAATGACTATTGGATTTGGAACAAATTATTTTCAGCTAACTCATTAAAATGCAGCAAGGTATATTAAAACACCCATTATATGTTCCAACATCACATACAAATCAAAAATGAGAATTTTATTCTGGTGAATTTACAAATAACTGAATTATTATGAAATAACAATATGTCAATTACCAGCTTTAAAACCTTGCTGTATGTTTTAGAACAATAATTATTGTTAATGAAAGAAAATTTTTGGCTTTCTTTTTGTTTTATATCCTTGACCAACAATTTCTTCCCTTATCCCAGTTGTGAGCTACCAATCAAAAATGAGAATCACCATTTAAAAAACTTCTTGAAGAGCAGATGTTTTTAAAACATAAATAGCAGTTATTTATTGAAGAATAAGAACATAATATGTGTTTCACATATTGTATTCTTTCGTGTAATATTTCAGTTTTACTGCTTGGTATTCATTGGTGGATTCATATAATTTATTGATTACTTTGAAATTTAAAAAATAAATTTATTTACTTTATGTTCTTTGCTGTTGTGAAGAAAAGCAGGATTGCTTGTTCTTGAATGTGTGGCTCTCTCTCTCCAGGTATTCTGGCAACTTTCCCCATTGTTTCCAGTTGATGGACAGCTGGCTTTTTCTGGTACATTATTAAAAAACTGACACCAATTCTCAAGTGTCTATTTCCCTGAATATAAGCGCTATTGGGCTTATCACATTAAGAAGACAAAGCAGCAGGGAGCAGAGTACCTCTACCAGCAATAGACCTAAGGTCAAAGAATACTGCTCTAAGAGATTGCAAATACATGGGAAACCTGCTCACGCTAAGTCTGCCTGTGAGTTCCCTCCTGCATAATGTGATGCTTCCAAGTCTTTACAAGAGCAACCATAAGTCATTGTGAGATAACAGGGGGAAGTCTTATTAATCTCATTTTTAAATGAAAGTCAGGTGGATCAAGTGGAAAACACTTGATGGAAGAATGGAAGTTTTAATTTACATGGCCACATTTCGATGAAGAAACTGGTCTAAAGAAGATCCATATTTTTTGTTGCTAATCTACTCATCAGCATCGATGAGCATTTGTCCTTCCTAATCCAAGATGAGTCATCAATGATTTAGGTTTTAGAATAAAATATTTAATAAATTACCCTCTATCAGATCTCCTAGCAAACACTTAACATTTATTAACACATTTAATCCTACAACAAACTACTAGGACATGTACTACCATTACTCCCTTTTTAGAGTGGAAGAACTTGAAGCAGAAAGAAGTTTGGTGACTTTTTCATGGTTACTCTGTTAGTAACTTACAGATCTGGGCTCCAAATCCAAGAGTCTGCCTCTACTTTTACTTTCTAGCTGTACTTAAACACACATACTGACAAAGGAACCATTTCCCAGTGTCAGGAGAGCTGCCAAGCCACAGCTGTTCCTGGGCTATATAACCAGTTTATCCTGAGGGAAGGAAAGAGAAGGGTCTTGCATAAGGAGTTAGATTGGTGTACTGGGCATCCCCAAGAGGGCAACACACGTCACTGCTTAGGACAGGGTTTAAGGTCAAAGGAAGCAGAAATCTAGCTGATGGGATAAGTTCATTATTCTCAACCTGGAAGACTCAACGAACACTTTATGATACCATTTTTCTGGTCCCCTTTCCTCTCATTAAGCAAGAAAGTCATGCAGGATGCAGAGAAACAAGTTTTCTTTGTGAAGGACTGTCCCATGTGTCACAGTAGGCATAGCATCCCTGACCCCTTCTCAATGCCAGCAATGCCACCGGGAATAACTCACAAATGGTCTCTCACCATCTCCTATTTCCAACATATTATCTGGGAAATGGATCATCCTGTGCTAAGAATCACCAGTATGTACCCATGTGAAGCCTTCAAGAGAGATCTAAAACAGGAGCCGTAGGCAATTCATCTGTACCTCGCTGCAGTGTACCTCGTATCTTCCTGTGCCTGGCTTTGCAGCAATTCCCAATGCCCTAAGTTTCTCCTAAACAAGATCTGCATTTTCCCTTCACCTCCTATTTCACAAACTGTATAAAAGGGGACTCTGAACTCATCAGGTTGCTATCATTTTGTCAAGCCCTAAGCTCCAAGAACCAAAAATCAAAAGTGAATGTTTGGATGACCCCCTTACAGGGAAATGGTTGGGGTGGGCTGTATTCCTGAGGCGATTCTGAAAGGACAGCCAAAGCAGGAAAACCCTCAGGGGTAACCAAACCGAGGGAGCTGGCAAACTAGTTCAAGTCAGAGTCTTTTAAAAGGCTGTTTGACAACAGAAAGACAAGATACAAATGCCAAGTTCCCAGGGCAGAAGCAAGAGTTAAATGAGAAAAAGGATCAAAAGTCAGGAAACAGATGGGGATGGAATTTTAAAGTTAGCAGGCCAGGAGCCTATGAGTAGGGAGGGATTGGGAAAACAACCAGACTGCTGTATATTTTGAGCTCATTATTATTGCTCAGTGGTGATAATTGCAAAACTCTTTGTACATACCAACTTACAGAATTGCACACTTTGAAAGGGTGAATTTTGTGATATGAAAATTATTTTTTCAAGAACAGAAAATGTGGTAGGAAACTGTACCTGGTGCGCCAAAGATCCTTACTTGTAACATCTCTGCGAATTTATGGAACTGTAAGTGAAATTGCATCTTCCAACCTAATTTGCAGTTTGGAAAACTACATCTTCTTAATGTGTGACTAGCATAATCACAAATCATGAGACCAAGACATGCTACATCTGTCAGGAGAAGGCATTACACTAGTTTTCCTGATCTGAAAGTAAGGAATTTATTTTCTATTTTGAGATCATCAAAGTCTGGGAAAATGAAAGACATATCTAAAAAGTCACATTTTTATTAATTCAATAATGACTTACATAAAATACTTCATGTAAATCATTACCTATTAAATGGTCTTGTTTTACACTTATTTTTAAGCACATATATGTCATTGCTTGACCATGTGTCCACTTTTCTTCTTTCAAGGATGAAACTCAGTCACCTCTTGACTTACACGAGCAAATAATTTATGACTTAGCTCAGGCCTGACAGAACATGAATAAATATTCATGGGAGAAATAAACACATATGTATATCATCCCATGTAAAGCTCATGACTGAGAACTATAGTCTAATCTGTGGTTATGCAATAATATTTACCATACTTGTTCCTAGGTCCAAGAATATTCTATTTAAGATCTGCAAGGTAAAAGAACGGGAAAGTGTAAACCTATTTAAATAAAGCAATGATTTAACCTCTTTGGCTGTTTAGTATAGTCAAGGAGAAAAAGCTTACCACATTAAATGACATTGAAACATTTAATTTAAAAAAGATGTACTCAGTGTATAGTTAGTTGGCAGCATGAAGTTTTAAATGTTCTTGGGTTTTAATATAATTAAAAGGAGGTGAAAGTCAGAGAAATGAAACAAACAATATGTTCTTAGCCACAGTGCCCAGGCTATTTTTCCACTTGGTTAGCATTTACTGACTATTCAAAACTTCTAGTAAAAGACATGATGCAGGAGACACAGTGTTCATTCAAGAAATGTTTATTGAATACATCATGGGCCAGACACTGTACTAAGGACTGGGGTTATAAAAATGCAAAAACAGACACAGTCTTTTTCCCCATGGAGCGCAGAGCATGTTGGAAAGATTGGCACATAAACCCACTGTTCTAGGTTGCCAGCTGCCAGAATTCAATTTACCAGAAAACAAAAATGGCTTTTAAAAAGGGGTATTTAATAAGTTACAAGTTTACAGTTCTAAGCCCATGAAAATGTCCCAACTAAAGCAGTACTATAAAAATGCCCAATGTAAGGCATCCAGGAAAAGACATAAGAAGCTTCTTGGTTCAAGAAGGCTGATGATGCTCAAGGTTTCTTTCTCAAATGGAGAGGCACGTGGTGAACATGGCAATGTCTGCTAGCTTCCTCTCCTGGCTTCTTGTTTCATGAAGCTCTCCTGGGCACATATTCCTTCTTCATCACCAAAGGTCTCTGGTTGCATGCTCTAGCTCTCATCATTTTCATGACCCTGTTCTGCTGCTCTCCCATCTTTCTCAAAAGGGACTCTCTCCAAAATGTTTCCTCTTTTATAGGACTCTGGTAAATTAACCAAGTCACACATGGAATGAGTGGAGTCACAGCTCCCTCTATTCAAAAGTTAATACCCACAGTTTAGTGAGTCACATCTCCCTGGAAATAACCTAATCAAGTTTCCAACATACATTATCGAATAGGGATTAAAAGCAATGGTTGCTCCTACAAGATTGATTATGATTAAAACATGGCTTTCCTAGGGCACATATTTCCTTTCAAATCAGCACATCCACCAAGCTAATTTTAACATAGTACACAAGGATGATTTAAAAAGAGGATCAGTGAACCCATAGAAAGAATATTTACCCCAGAGGAGGTTAAGGAAAACTACCAAGGAGGAGGAGTTAGAACCACTTTTGAAGTGATATCTGAGCCAAGTAGTAATGCAGGTAAAGGATAAGAATGGGAGTTGTTGGTGGGAGGTCCCAGATGGTGGAGATGATGTGAGCAAAATAATGGTGTGACAAACAGCATGGTGTATGGCGAGTTTGTAAGTGTTTGGTATCTGAGGAAGCACATTGTTTGGAAGTCAGGAAGCCACAGGGACAGACAGAGGGGCAATGAATGGGCTTTATCTTACCTGTGTCACTGAGGCACTGAAGATTTAAACAGGGGACCGATAGGTTAAAGAGTATTTTGGTTACATCATTGTGATTGTGTAGAGGATGGAACCAGTTTTAAAACCCTAGGGGTATTAAGGAAGAAAAAGAGGGGAACTGTTTGAGAAATATTTCGGAGGCAATGTCTGCATGCGGCAACAGCAATAGTAGCTTATTTGACCATCCAGTACATTAAGAAGACACCCAGTTTCTGTCTGGGTGGGTCAGAGTAGGACAAACCAAGACAGTGAACATACAAGAGTCTGTCTGGGGTAACATCAGATTTGATTAGAACCTGTTGAATATGAGGTGTTATTATGATACCCAGAGGGGAATGCCCAAGAGCTAGATAGGTGAGACTTGTAGCTCAGGACAGAGATTTCCATGAGAACTAGAAGTTTGGAAATTTTGAGCAGAGTGATAATCATTGAAAACATTAAAGGAAATAAACTATCCAACTAAATGCATCCTAGGGAACATCAGCATTCATTGTTGTGTGGATATTTAGGTCCTGAAAGAGGCAAATACTCTCAAATGTGTGAGAACTAGGAGGGGGTGAGGTCATATAGCAGAGAGTTATGGAAGTTCAGTAAACAAGGACTGAGTTTTTCCCACTGAATTTGGAAATGCAGAGTTCATGAACTAAGCCAGAATCACTTCCATGTGGAGTATTAGGAAAGAAAGCCAGATTGCATGAAGTTGAGAAATGAGTGAGAGATAAGATAGTGGAAACTGGTAATTAAAAAAAACCACACTTTTCAGTGAGAACAGGAGAAAGAGACTAGATAGTGAGTTGAGACAGGAATGGAGACAAGAGATGGCTTTCTATGGGAAAAATAAGCTTACATTTTGAATAAAGGGAAGAAAACAGGAACAAGAAAGAAGTTGAACCTATCAGAGGTAGACATTTCAAAGGGATAGGCATGGAAAGGACAGGGGGAATGCCAGGACAGAACAGAAGACAATAAGTGGAAGTCAGATAATCTTTATGGTGGACATTCTCAATCAACAAAGGAAACCTCTCCATGCCCAAAGGTCAGAGTTTGTCATGACGTGTCACTCAGCTGGATGGCTAATTGAACTGGAGTCAACCCAACCAACATGCTACATCCAACTTCCACACATCCTTATATCATCCCTGGATGTTTTATTTCATGACTCTGATACTGAAATGAATAATGAGATGTACTTTCTCTTCTGCTGCAATGATGTCTGTGTGTGTGTGTGTGTATTTTCACCTGACAAGAAAAGGGAAGCAGACCAATTCTCTCTCTCCTGTGTTGCATGAATTGTCATAATATGCATCATTTTCACAAGCAGGAAAATACACTGAGAGCATCTTCATTAAGAACCAAACAAGAACCGACAGGCTAGGGAAACTGAAGGAAACAAATCTAACTAGACTTGTAGCTCAGGGCAAAGATCTGCAGAATTTCTAGACAGAATTTCTTTCTTTGTAACATAAAGTTAGAAGGCACTAAAACCAATGACAACCTACACTTAATGAGGGATAAAATGCATACAAACATTGAAAGCAACTAAATTATACATATTCACTGGAAATAATTAGACTTATTTTTTAAGTACTCATTGTTTTGCATTGTTTATTTCTAAGGCCTATAGACAAACCTATTTCTGATAATCCTATGTCCCTAAAATTTAAAGCTCATCACATTATAATTATAATGATAAGGTATACATTATGAGGGTTGAACAAGAGAAAAGCAGAAAATATATTAGCAAAATTTTTAACAATTGTCACACATATGAGAGTATATAGCACTGAGCTACTGAGAAAGAAATTAGATTTTGAAAGCTAATGGACACAATTTGGAAAATCACTTTTTGTTCTGAATCACTGTAAAAAAAAAAAATTCAATGGCCCCATTACTGTGAGCTATATCTGAAATTAGACTTTAAAACTTTTCTTGACTATTCTTCAGAATTTCTTGCCCCATGTATCTGAGGGTCATTTTAGTTAACTTATTTTCTAGGATTTTTGTATCAAAATTTTTTTAAAGAAATTGTTGGTTTACAGAACAATCATGCATAAAATCCAGGATTCCCTTACTCTACCTCACCACCAACACCTTGCATTAGAGTGGAATATTTGTTACAATTGTTGACAGCACTTTTTAATAATTATAATATTGTAACAGTTGTTGGATTTGTTACAACTGATGAAAGATTACTAAAATAATATTAACTGTAGTCTGTGACTTATATAGGTTCATTTTTCCCACATACCTCCCTATTATTAATATCTTATTTTAGTATCATATAACTAAACCTGCTTTAGTTATAATTTTATATGTATTTTATATATATAATTTTATATGATTTAATTATGAACCCTGTTATAATTCATGAAAGAACAGTCTTACACTTGTACTATTTACTTTAGTCTTTCAATTACAGTAGGGTTCATTGTACAATCCCATGCTTTATTTAGTTGAAGGATATCCCTCAACTTTTATTTTAGTAACATATACATCCTAAAGTTTCCTCTATTATCCACATTCACATATATATGTAGTCAGTGCTGTTGACTACAGCCACAATAATGTGCTGTCATATACGCCTTTTATCATTTTGAAGAACTCTTCTTCTTTTCCTATCTTTTGATGTGTTTTTATTAAGATAGGATGCTGGATTTTATCAAATGCTTTTTCTGCATCAACTGATGTTTGTTCAGTTTTTCCCCTTCAATTTGTTAATGTGGTATATTACATTAATTGATTTTCTTGAGTTGAACTACCCTTGCATACCTGCAATAAAATACACTTGCATTGCTGGGATAAAACATACATGATCCTTTAATGTGCTGTTGGATTCAATTTGCAAGTATTTTGTTGAGATATTTCACATTGAAATTCACTAGAGAAATTGATCTGTAACTTTATTTTCAGGTAGTACCTTTATCTTGCTTTGATATTAGGGGGATGTTGGCCTCATTATATGAGTTAAATAGGGTTCCCTCCTCTTCGCATTTATGGAAGAAATTGAGCAGGACTGATATTAATTCTTCATGGAATAATTGGTAGAATTTACCTACGAATCCATCTGGTCCCAGGCTTTTCTTTGTTGGGAGGTTTCAATGATTTATTGACTATCTTTACTTGTGATTGTTCTTTGAGGTCTTCTATTTCTATGGTGTCAGTAAAGCTGTTAGTGTGTTTCTAGGAATTGGCCATTTCATCTTAGTTGTCAAATGTATTAGAATACTATTGTTCATAGTATCATTTTATGATTCTTGTAATTTCTGTGTGGTCAATAGTAATGCCCACCCTCTCATTTCTGTTTCTTTATTTAGATCTTCTCTCCCTTTTTTTTTTTTTTGTCATTCTAGCTATGGGTTTGTCAATTTTATAGATCTTCTCAAGAAACCAACTTTTGTTTTTATAAAATTCTATTATTTTCTATTTATAATTTAATTTATCTTTGCTCTATCTTTATTTCTTTCCTTCTCTAGGGTTAGGATTGGTTTGCTGCTCTTTTTCTAGTTCCTCTAAGTGTGCAGATATGTCTTTGATTTTAGATCTTTCTTGCTTTTTGATATGAGCATTTGGGACCATAAATGTCCCTCACAACACTGCCTTTGTAGCAAGCCATAGTTTTAATATTTTTGCACTCATTTTCATTCATCTTGCCTGGAGGGAAATTCTGGCAGAGTGTCACAGTGGAGAGAATTTTCCCAAGTCAGTATTTTCCAGTCAAAACAGGGCCAGGAACCCATGAAGGAACTCCTTGGGAGGAGACCAAAAAGGATGTCAAACATCTCTTTGAACAGCTCCTGGAATCTGTGCCCTACTACCCTGTCTAACTGATGGCACTCATCAGCAAACTGTTCCCCATAATCTTAAGGAGGTCCTATGACTTTAACTCTCCACCAGTACTGCCCTTTTTTGGGAGCAGGTTTGAAACAAAAACTGCTAAATGCTTTTGCCCAGAGTGGGGCAAAATCATAGCTCAGAGCTGGGACCCAGTGATCTGAACTCACCTAATCAAAAGCTGCAATCAGAGCCATCCCACACTCCCATTCTTGAGAAATAGCTGCCCTTCAGAAAACTGTTCCCTGCAACTTGAAGAAGGCATTGTGTCTCTAAATCACCCTGTTTCTACCCTTATTGAGGATGGATTGAAACAGAGGCTGCTGGCAGCTTTTGTCCAGGGCAGTTTGAAACAATAGCTGCAGAGCCAGAACTCAGTACTCCAAGTTCACTATTCAGAAGCCATGATCAGTGCTCAGCCTTGCCTCCCCTCACCCTGGTCTGGGGAAGAAGACGTTTATGTCCCATTCTGGCAGCAGCAGCCAGCTACAGACTGGATCCTGAAGTGGCCTGCCATGAGGGTGGGGGATGGGCACCAGCCACCACCAAGGACTGAGCTACTCGCAGTTCATCACCACAGTTTATCACTCTCTTCCTCCTGTCCTTTCCTGGATGCTGTACAGAGTTCTTATGGTCTCCAGAGCCCCCAGAACAGTTGTTTCAGACAGCTCCAAGAATTTATTATCTATCCTGGAGCACGGACTGAGTCCTGGAGCTCCCTACTCCACCATCTTTCCCAGAAGTTCCCAAAAGTTAGAACTTTTAATGTATTAAATTAATATATCAATTTTAGATCATTATTTTTATACTGAGTCTTCTCATTCAAAAGCATTATTTCAATCGCCTTTATTCTACAATGTTCCTTAAAATGTCTGTGTCTTGAGGACTTCTGGGAAGATGTCCAAACAGAGTAGCTGAAGACCAGCCCTGCTCCATGGAAAAGTTAGAGAAGGGATAGTAGGGCAACTGAGGTGCCAATTCAGGAGTGCAGCTGGCCTGAGAGTGCCATCTGCATCACATAGAGTGGCCCTAGTTGCAGAGCCCAAAGAGCTGCAAGGCAGAAAGTGCTGACCTGTGTAGACAAATCACATCTGTCCCCAATCCATGAAGGCATAACAAGGACCTGCTGCTGCAGCTCTACCCATGCACACAAAGAGCCCCATGCCCTAGATCAGCAGACACCAGAGTTATGGCTGCCAGACCAGTGCACCTGTAAAGCTACATCCTCTCTGGCCGCTGGGTATCCATGTTCACAAGCATCAGAGTGGCATCCCCAACCTGTACCTATACCTGCCCTAAAAACAAATCACCATACTGAGTGACCCCCACCCCACACTTTGCTTCCTGCTGTGCAGCCATTCTGTGAACACAAGGCCTTAGACTACAGAAACAAATCAACCTCCATAGTAAATCAATCAAGATTTTTACATGCCACAAAGACAGCAGAAGATCACTAAGCATATCACAATACAGACAGATATAGCCCTGCCTAAGGACCAAATTAAAATGCCGGAGGAGACACAGACATTGGAAAAACTAATCAAAGATGTTCATACAATTCTACCTAATAAAATCAGTGAAATGGCAAATGACATAGAGGAGATCAAGAAAACAGTAGAAGAACATAAAGAAGAATGTGAAAAACTCAATAGAAAAACAGCAGATATCACAGACATTAAACGCTCTGCTGACCAAATACAAAACATACTACCAAAAACACAACACCAGAGTTGAAGAGACAGAAGAAAGAATAAGCGACATAGATGACGGGATAACTGACTTCAAAGACTGAAAACAGCAAATGGTAAAAAAAAAAATGAAAAAGATTGAATTGGCTCTCAGGGAAATGAAAGACAAAACAAAGAGCACAAGTATAAGAATCATTGATGTTCCAGAAGGAGAAGAGAGGAGTAAAGGGCTAGGAAGAATAGTTGAGGATATACTGGGGGGAAACTTCCTGACCCTCATAAAGGACATAAACATACAAGTCAAAGAAGCCCAACAAATTCCAAACAGAATAAATCCAAATAAGCTTTCCCCAAGACACAAACTAAACAGTCTGTCAAATGTTGAAGAGAAGCAGAAAGTCCTAAAAGCAGCAAGAGAAAAACAATCTACTATATACAAGGGAAACCAAATAAGACTGAGTTCAGACTACTCAACTAGCACCCTGGAAGTGAGAAGGCAGTGGTATGACATATTCAAGATCTTGAAAGAGAAAGACTTCCAACCAAGAATTCTGTACCCAGTCAAATTGTCCATCCACATTGAGGAAGAGACTAAAGTTTTCACAGACAAATAAGTCCTGAAAGAATTTGTCATCAAGAGACTGACCCTACAAGAAATACTAAAAACAGTTCTGCCAGATGAAAAAAAAACAGAAGAGGAGAGCACAGAATTGAAGAAAACCACTAAAGGTAATACAAAGAATACAAAGAGAAAGCGGGAAAAGAGTATTTGAACCTGGCAAATAAAATTTGAAAGATAAGATGGTAGATTCAAGAAACGCCCTTTCAGTAATAACTTTGAATGTTAATGGATTAAACTAACCAATTAAAAGATACAGATTAGCAGAATGGATTAAGAAACATAATCCAGCTATATGTTGATTAAAAGAGACCCATCTTACACACAAGGATATAAATAGACTGAAAGTGAAAGGATGGAAAAAGAGTCCCATGTGAGTTGTAACCAAAAGAAAGCAGGAGTAGCTATACTAATATAGGACAAAATGGCCTTTAAATATAAAGACATTATAAGAGAAAAAGTAGGACACTATATACTAATTAAAGCATCAATTCACCAAGAAGATATAACAATCAGAAATGTTTATGCTCCTAATCAAGGAGCTCCAAAGTACATGAGACAGACATTGTCAAAACTGAAGGGAGTGATAGATATTTAAACAATAATAGTAGGATACTTTAATACACCACTCTCCTCTATAGATAGAACAACCAGACAAAATATCAACAAGGAAATAGAGAAATTAAATAACTTGATAAATGAATTAGACCTAACAGACATATATAGGTCATTGAACCCCAAAAAACAGGATATACATTCTGCTCTAGTGCTCATGGAACATTCTCCAGAATAGCTCATATGCTGGGACATAAAACAGGTCTTTATAAATTAGAAAATGTTGAAATTATTCAAAGCACTTTCTCTGATCACAACGGGATGAAAATAGATCTCAATAACCACCAAAGGATGAAAACATTCACAAATATATGGAGACTAAATAACAGACTTTTAAACAACCAGTGGTTCAAAGAAGAAATTGTTAGAGAAATCTGTAGCTATCTGGAGATGACTGAAAATGAAAATACAACTTAGCATAACTTATGGGATATGGCAAAGTCTGTGCTGAGAGGGAAATTTATTGCCCTTAATACCTATATTAAAAAACAGGAAGAGCAAAAATCAAGGACTTAACAGCACACCTGAAGGAACTTGACAAAGAACAGCAAACTAATCCCAAAGCAAATAGGAGAAGAAAAATAACAAAGATTAAAGCAGAGATAAATGAATGGGAGAACGAAAGAATCAATAAAACCAAAAGTTGATTCTTTGGGAAAATCAATAAAATTGATGTGCCACTAGCAAGACTGAAAAAAAAAAGAGAGAGAGGGAGAGGAAGATGCAAATAAACAAAATCAGAAATGAGAAGGGGTACATTACCACAGGCCCTGAAGAAATCATAAGGGGATACTATGAACATTTATACACCAACAAACTAGAAAACTTAGATGAAATGGACAAATTCCTGTAGAGGCACAAAAAGCTACAATGACTCAGGAAAAAAATAAAAGATCTCAACAAACCAATCGCAAGTATAGAGATTCAATCAGTCATCAAAAATCTTCCTACAAAGAAAAGCCCAGAGCCAGATGGCTTCACAGGGGAATTTTATCAAAAATTCCAAAAAGAACTAATGCCAATCCTCCTTAAACTTTTCCAAATAATTGAGGAAAAAAAGGAACTCTACCTAACTCACTTTATGAAGCTAATATCATTTTAATACCAAAACTGGGTAAAGATGCTATAAAAAAGGAAAACTACAGGCCAATCTTCCTAATGAACATAGATGCAAAGATTCTCAATAAAATATTAGCAAATCGAATCCAACAACACATGAAAAGAATTATACACCATGACCAAGTAGGATTTATATGAGGAATGTAAGGATGGTTCAATACAAGAAAACCAATTAATGTAATATAGCACATCAACAAATCAAAAGGGAAAAATCAAATGATCAGCTCGATTGATGCTGAAAAAGCATTTGACAAATTTCAGTATCCTTTTCTGATAAAAACACTCCAAAAGATAGGAATCAAAGGTAACTAACTCAATATGATAAAGGGGATATATGAAAAACCAATAGCCAGTATGATACTCAATGGAGAGTGACTGAAAGCTTTCCCCCTAAGATCAGGTAAAAGACAAGGATGCCTACTATCACCACTATTATTCAACATTGTGCTAGAAATGCTAGCTAGAGCAAACAGGCAGGACAAAGAAATAAAAGGCATCTAAATTGGAAAGGAAGAGGTATAACTCTCAATATTTGTAGATAATATGATATTATACTTAGAAGATCTTGAGAAGTCTACAGCAAAAGTATTTGAGCTAATAAACAAATTCAGCAAGTTGGTGGGATATAAAATTAATGTGCAAGAATCAGTAACATTTCTATACACAAGCAAGGACCTAGCTGAGGAGTCAATTAAAAAGAAATTCCATTCAAAATAGCAACTGAAAGAATCAAGTACTTAGGAATGAACTTAACTAGGGAGGTAAAGGACTTGTGCACAGAAGGCTACTTAACATTGCTAAAAGAAATCAAAGGAGATCTAAATAGGTGGAAAGACATTCTCTGCCCATGGATAGGAAGGCTGAATATAGATAAGATGATGTCAATTCTCCCTACATTGATCTACAGATTCTACACAGTACCCATCAAAATTCCAGCACCCTGCTTTGAAGATTTAGAAAAGCTAATTACCAAATTCATCTGGAAGGTAAAGAGACCCCAAATAGCTATAAGCATGCTAAAAAAGAAGAACGAAGTGGGAGAATTAAAACTGCCTGACTTTAATACCTATTATAAAGCCATGGTGGTGAAAACAGCATGGTATTTGCACAAAGATAGAAGCATTGGCCAATGAAATAAAATTGAGAGTGAAGAAATAGACCACCAAATCTATGATCAACTGAGTTTTAACAAGGTCTCCAAATCCTCTGAACTGGGACAAAATAGTCTTTTCAATAATTGGGCATGGAAAAACTGGATATCAATAGCCAAAAGAATGAAAGAGGACCTCTATCTTACACCCAACACAAAAATTAACTGAAAGTGGATCAAACACCTAAATATAAGAAGTAGCACCATAAAGCTGCTAGAAGAAAATGCAGGGAAACATCTTCAAGACCTATTAATAGGAGGGCGTTTCCTGAACTTTACACCCAAAGCACAAGCAACAACAGAAAAAAAATAGATAAATGGGAACTCCTCAAAATCAAATGCTTCTGCACCTCAAAACACTTTGTCAAAAAAGGTGAAGAGGCAGCCAATTCAATGGGAGGAAATATTTGGAAATCACACATCAGACAAAGATTTGATTTCCTGTATATACAAAGAAATCATACAACTCAAGAACAAAAGAGCAAACAACCCAATTATAAAATGTTCTAAAGATATGAATAGGCATTTTTCTGAAGAGCAAATACAGATGGCTCAAAAGTACATGAAGAGATGCTCATTTTCATTGGCTATAAGGGAAACGTGGATGAAGACTACAATGAGATACCACTTCACACCTATAAGAATGACTGCTATTAAAGAATCAGGAAACTATAAATGTTGGAGTGGATGTGGAGAAATTGGGACACTTATGCACTGCCAGTGGAGATGGATAATTGTGCAGCCACTATGGAAGACTGTTTGCCGGTTCCCTAGGAAACTAAATATCAATTGCACTATGACCCAGCAATAGCACTACTTGGTATATACCAGACAAGCAGAAAGCAATGACTCAAACAGACATTTGCACACCAATGTTCATCCCAGCATTATTCACAGTAGCCAGAAGATGAAAACAAACCAAATGCCTATCAACAGACAAGTGGAACAACAAAATGTTGTATATACATACGATGGAATATTATGCAACAATAAGACAAAATGACATCCTGAAGCATATGACAAGATTTGTGAGACTTGAGGACATAGTGTTGAGTGAAATTAGCTAAAAACAAAAGGATAGATGCTGTATGAATCCACTTTTATGACCAGCATAAAGGTATAATCAGAGGTTTATAAGACAGAACACAGGGGACTTAGAGATACATAGAAGTTAGAGATGGGTGAACCGTTAGCTAATGAGGTTGAACTCCAATGTAAGGGAATAGATAGGAGTGAAGGTGGTTTTCTAGTGTCTATAAGTAATATTACCATACTGAAGATGAACAAGATAGAAAGGGGTTTTATAGACCTACATGTCCCACTGATTAACACTAGAAATTTGAATTTGTTCTTGCAAGAATTACTTCAAAGATATAATTCTTGCACAAAGAGTATTTAAGTCCAGGGTACAGGGGGAAAGCTCCTATTGCATGCTATGAGCTATGTTGAAAAGGAAACCATCAGCACTACCACAGCAACACAGAGGTAAATAATGGGGGGAGAGACAAGAGTTAAAAGAAAGTTTAGATTTCCTATTTGGCAAGGGTGTTTTTGCTGTTTTTCTTTCTCTTGGGAATAATGAAATTATCTAAAATTGAGAATGTTGATGGGCTGTGGATTTTGGCCCCTATACACGATGCCCAATGAATGCAGGTAGCTGAAGGATGCACTGACTGAGTAGTATATTGGCAAATGATGGTGTATACTTATGAATGAAAGTAGTGTTGCTACAAAAAGGAGCGAGGTTGTGAGGTATGCAACGATGTGAATGAACATGTGGGATATTTGGTGAGACAAAATAAGCCAGAAACAAAAGGGCGAGAATGGTATGGTCAACTTTAGGAAGTGCTTATAAGAAAACAGGGGTCTACATTGCAAGCTTTTAGAGCAGACACATTAAGTCCAGAGTGGTGATTATTATTTCTGGATTTTGAGGAGCTGATTTATACATATAACCTGATATTTAAAAATAGGAACAAAGCCAAACAGGTTGGGGTTAAAGTAATTCAGAACATAGGGGTAAGGAAAACCGTGTCTGTTTTAGAACCACACATGATCTTTGAGACCAATGGAAGAAAGTTTTATTTGTCCTGGAACTGAAATTTTCTGTAGGGCATATTCTAATTCAATCTATCTGTATAGCCACTCGAATAATTGAAACACAGGAACCCGAGAAAAGGAACGATGTCCTTTAATCCTGTATAGAATATTGTAATGCTGGGATACATCCTAGAGCATATTAAGCAGAGAATCAAAAAGTATTGACAAAGTCCCCTGAGGGAGGGGAGAAAGAATATGGAACTATTAGACCTTACCATCAGGGAATCCCCTGATACTGTGTCAGACTTTAGGGACACCCAAATCAATAGGCCATGCCCTTGATCATGAGGTTTACTCTTGTGACGTTTATGTAGGTAGCGGATAAGCTTAGACTACCTATAGGCATGCCTAAGAGTTACTTCTGGAAGACCTCTGCTGTTGCTCAGATGTGGCCTCAGCCTCTCTAAGCCCAACTCTGCAAGTGATATCATTCCCCTCCCACTACATGGGACATCCAGTGGTGAAAGTCTCCCTGGAGATGTGGGAGATGACTCCCAGGAATGAATCCAGCCCTGGCACTGTGGGATCAACAATTCCATCCTGACCAAAAGGGGGAAAAGAAACATAACTAATAAAGTATCAATGGCAGAGAGAATTCAAATAGAGTTGAGAGGCTACTCTGGAGGTTGCTCTTATGCAAGCTTCAGGTAGACCTTGCTACCTATCATAATCTGCCAACCCCCAACCAGGACCATTCCAGCCAATCCTAAAGAACACCTAAGGCAATATATAAGATTCCACAAGGTTTCCAGGCACTAAAGTAACTTTTCAGAAACATACAACCTCCAGATGGGTCCCTGGCCCAAATAAATCCTGAAAACTAGCCCAGCCTCTCCAGAACAGCAGATAGTTCCATCTTCCCACCCCATATTAGTGACAGACCCTTCCAATATGAAAAATTTAGAATGGCCATAGCCCAAACACCCCTAAAGAGAGGGATTGAATGATCAAAGGTGATGATGAAGTTATACAGAGAAGATAAGATTTAACAAATGAATACGAATGCTGAATCATTAAATTGATATCTCTTTTAGACTCCTGTATTTTAGAGCACTAGGAGAAAAAAACTAAAATTGTGGAACTGTAACCTATGTCAAACTCTAAGATATGTTCTACAATTTATTGCGGTGCTGTGCTTTGAAACATATAGCTTTTGTGTATATGTTATTTTCACCAAAATAAAAGTTAATTGTGATGATAAAAAAATATTTAAGCCTCCTATATTCTGGAGCAGCTAGAAGGAAAAATCTTTGAGGATTGTATGGTAGCCCATGGCAAACTCGGGACCTGTCTTGTAACTACTTGTTGAAGAGTGCTTTGAAAACTATTGCTTTTTTATTTCTTTGCCTTGCACATATGTTATACTATACAATAAAAAAAGTTTAAAAAAATTCAGTGTCTTTCATGAAGACCCTATCCACTTCTTGCTAATTTTATTTTTAAATTCCAAATTTGTCTCTATTTTGTATGTTTTTTCTTTGACTTTTTCTTTTTTAGAGCTGATAAAGACATTCCTTGGGAGAGGCAGAAAGTAAATTTAATAAGGACAGTCATAAACATAATAATTTTAAATAGGTAAATTACATAGTATTTGAAGAAGACAGGGAATACAGCAATTACACATCCTGAGGTGAGAAGATGTTTTCTGATGTTCAGAAAAAGAAAGGCCAGCATGGCTGGAGTAAATGTGAGAGAGTGAGAGATGATTAAGAAATGAGGACAGAACTGACAGAACATGTAGGTCATTGTAAGTTCTTTGGCTTTTACTGTGGTAGGGAAAAAATAAAGAGAAGCAAGTCACCCATTCTTAGGCAGCTGGAGAAAGCCTCTCAATGCCCCAGTGTACTACTATTTTCCTATACAGCGCATAGGGTCAGAAAGATTTCTGCATGCTTCAGTTTCTGTGTGGCTTTACTGAGTGAGCCCTGGGCTGTATGGTTTCATCTAGCCCAAGAGTGCATGGCTCTGCATCAGCTGTCCACACCGCTGACTCTGTGGAACCCATCTCACTCATACATGCATTCCCCTGTGGGTCCCAGCATACATTTGATTCAGGAGGAAAAGATACATAGGATGTGATGGTGGAGGGGAAGGAGATACCTTTCAGCCACCACCTTCCCTGAGTCTCCTGTTTAGAATCCATAACTATTTTTGTCTTGATCCTATTCTAAAAAGTTTTCTTTATTCCCACTTTCCCATACACCAGAGAGGCAAAAATAGTCATAACTGAAAAACGAATCTATTTCTATATCCCAACATATAGCATTTATTAAATTGCTTATTTTACCTATTGCTACAATGAATTTGCATGATATATATTGTTCAACAAATTGTAAATGACATTAATAAATTGTTGGCAAACCAACAATCCAAAAAATCTTGGCTGCGTATGAAGAAGCTGTAGCTGAGCTCTTTGCAGAGCTCTCCATGATTATGAAATCATGCTTGCTTGAAATAAACAACATAAATATAATTAAAACAAAACCTATCTTTTTAGAACCTACTATTTGTTCTTTATTATGTTAAATCTGTTATGCATATAGTTATCACAATCCTCACAATTACCCAGTGAGATGAACATTATTGCTATTTTCCCTTCACAGAGGAGGAAATTTATATATAACTAGGCACACACATGCAAGTGTCAAAGATGGCCTTGTCTGACTCCAAACCCAGGGAACCTAGTATCTGCTCAATATTTTCAAAACTGCCCTTTTCCCTGTGGCATTTTCTAAGCCTAAATGATGCAGAGCATTTGCAAAGACACAAAGTTGTGTGACAAAGCCTTCAGTTCCAGTTGACTTTTTAGACAGGCAAGCAGAGCAGTTCTAGATCTACTTTTAGCTCTCAATGGAGAGGCTGGTGCCTGTAGGCACAGCTGTCTGTCTTCCCCCAACCAGGTTGCTGTAAACCAAGAATTATATTTTTAGCCCCAAGGCACTCTCCCCCTTAAAGATACCACTTCTAAATAGAAGTCACTTTTGAGCCTCGGCCATTCATTTGGTGTCTCCCCAACACCAAAAGCCACTTTGAAATAATGAAATGTATTGCATTAATTTGAATTTCTCAGAAAAGAGAGTGAGAAAGAGCAAGAGAGTAAATACATTGACCTCAGCCTCACGAATCTGAAACCACTATGGTTGGTTTAGTTTAATATGATGATCATCATTAACATCAGTATTTGTAGAAAAGCTATTTCCATGGTTAAAGTATTGACTGCTATTACTTGTGCTAAATAGTGAACCTCTCTGATAGTCTCCCATCAGATTAAACTATTGCAGACTAGGAAGGGACCATGAAGTTCTTGAGTCCCTTATGCATATACTTGGCATGCAGTCCATTGTGACTGTGCAACAGGTAGTCTTCTAAAGCTTTTGAGAGTGATAGACATATATCTCAACCCCTTTCAATCTTGTTCATCTTCAATATGGTAATATTACTTATAGACACTAGAGAACCACCTTCATTCCTATCTATTCCCTTACACTGGAGTTCAATCTCATTAGCTAACAGTTCACCCATCTCTAGCTTCTATGTATCTCTAAGTGCCCTGTGTTCTGTCTCATAAGCCTCTGATTATACCTTTATGCTGGTCATAAAAGTGGATTCATACAGTAACTATCTTTTTGTGTTGGAGTGGATGTGGAGAAATTGATTCCACTTGATATATATATATATATGTATCAAGTGAAACTTGTTGTTCTCATCCCACCCCCCACAATTCTATCCATTGTTCTTATTTCTATTGCATTGAGATGCAAAGGCACTTCTAAAAAATAACTCTTCAAAATTTTGATTCAACTAATTATTCCACCCTAAATCTTACTTTTTTAGGTGAAATATTCTGCTTTAGTTTTTTTCTAAATAAAGTCATTTTGGGATTGTTTTTTATGCTAGTGGCTATTCTTAAAGACACTTTTCTTTTCTAAAACCCTAGTTGAAATGAGACCCCCAAAATAAACATGATATCCCCCATACATTCCCACCATTGCAGAGTATAATAAAATCATCTCATCTTCCTTGTAGGGCCAAGTATATCTACTAATGTACATCAGTTTGTATCTTTTTATTTGATAGCCACTTCAGATGACTAATGCTGAGCATGGGGTTCTCTCACTTTTTTAGATTTTTTATTTAGTTCTTTGTTTACTATGCAAGAACTGTTTGACGTTCACTACTTAATTAGTTTCTGTTTTTGTTTTCAGTAGAGGTCACATTACATAGTTAAAACTGTATTGGCTTAGAGAATCTGGATTGAATCCCTGCAACATTCACTAATTCATTCAATGGCATTCAACTTATGAATGTGTTATTTAACTTTTCACAGTTTGTTTACTCATCTATAAATTGGACTTCATAAGGATTAAAGATGATGCATGTCAAAAGGAGTTTGTTAGATATCTATAGCCAAAAGAGTGGAAGAGGAGCCCTATATCTCACACTTTATACAAAAATTAAATTAAAATGTATCAAAGACCAAAATGTTAGATCTAAGACCATAAAACCTTTGAAAGAAAATGTTGGAAAATATCTTAAAGATTTTGTGGTAAGAGGTGGCTTCCTAGACCTGATACCTAAGGTTTGAGCAACAAAAGAAGAAACAGATAAATGGGGTCTCCTCAAAATTGAATTATTTTGCATGTCAAAGGACTATGTTGGGCTGAGTAGAAAGGGGGACTGTGGTGTATACACACAATGAATGACTGAGCGATCACAAGAAGGAATGAAGTTGTGAGGCATGCAACTAGATGAATGAAATGTCAGGTACAATAAGATAAATATTATCATGCTCAATCATACGGACTACCTATAATATAAAACTTGAGCGAACTAAAGTCAAGAACATGGGTTATCATGTTGGGGCTTATTGTAAAGGGTCCTAAAGTGTAAGCTCTTATAGTAGTCACGTATATTCAGGAGGTGTAATTGTTAATTCTAAATTCTGAGATACTGAGCTGTTTGTATATAACATGGTCTTTCCCAGAAACTTTGGACATTTATGTGACACCTGAGACTCAGGGTTAGACCTCTAAAGCTATTAATATTAGCAGTACTCCCTACAGGATCTGTTTAAAAACTTGAAAAAGTGATCGGACATTGAATAGAGATATAGACGAAGCTGATCTGGATAGAACTAAGGTATATCAAAAGACTGGATAAAGGATGATATTATCCATATTTTAAAACTGCAACTTCTGTGTGAGATCAAAGGGAGAGATGTTTA
Source organism: Tamandua tetradactyla (assembly GCF_023851605.1). Classification (NCBI taxonomy): domain Eukaryota; kingdom Metazoa; phylum Chordata; class Mammalia; order Pilosa; family Myrmecophagidae; genus Tamandua; species Tamandua tetradactyla. The sequence goes on along the minus strand of NC_135331.1, from coordinate 38,878,371 downwards.
CTTGGTGCAAAATTTATATTATAGGTCATGCATTTCTTAATTTAACTTGTATGATCGGTTTAGTTGAACACCATAAGTACATAGAATCTTGAATAAGGCATGAGACTTCATTGTTTTGTCCAAGTTGGTGTGTTGCCCTGATAAATTCCAGAGTGATTTGGGCAGTGAATAAAGAAATATTTACAAAATCCCCTTGGGGGAATGGGGAGAAAGGAGGAAATACTCAACTTCCCCATTTGGAGAATTTCTGATACTCTTCTAAGCAGTGGAGACAACCAAATTGATAGGTCAAACCCTCAATCTTGAGGTTTGCCCTTATGAAACCTATTCCTGCAAAGAATAGGCTAAGTCTCCTTAAAATTAGGCCTAAGAGTCTCCTCCAGAGAATCTCTTTTGTTGTTCAGATCTGGCCTCTCTCTTTAAGCTGACATGGCAAGTAAGTTCACTGCCCTCTCCCTGTAAGTGAAACATGACTCCCAGGGGTGTAAATCTCCCTGGCACCATGGGACAGAAATCCTGGGATGAGCTGGGACCTGGTATCAACAGATTGAGAAAACCTTCTTGACCAAAAGGGGGAAGAAAGAAATGAGAAAAAATAAAGTGTCAGTGGCTGAGAGATTTCAAACAGAGTCCAGAGGTTATCCTGCAGGTTGTTCTGCTGCATTACGTAGATATCCCCTTTTAGTTTTTGGTGTATTGGAGTGGCTAGAGGTTAGTACCTTGAACTGTGGGGCTGTGTTCCAGTAGCTTTGTTTCTTGAATATGGTTGTATAATGATACAGCTTTTATAATGTGACTGTGCAATTGTGAAAACCTTGTGTCTGATGCTCCTTTTATCTAGTGTATGGACAGATGAGGAAAAAATATGGATAAAAATAAACAGATAATGGGGGGACAAAGATTAAGATAAATTGGGTAGGTGGAAATACTAATAATCAATGAAAGGGAGGGGTAAAGGGTATGGTGTGTAGGAGTTTTTACTTCTTTCTTTTTTATTTCTTTTTCTGTAGTGATGCAAATGTCCAAAAAAAGACCGTGGTGATGAATACAAAGCTATGTGATGATATTGTGAGCCATTAATTGTACACCATGTATGGAATGTTTGTATGTTAAGAATGTTTGAATGTTTGTATGTTGCTTTTCATCAATAAAAATATTTTTTTTAAAGGGCTATGTCAGGAAAGTAAAAGACAGCATATGGAATGGGAGACAATATTTGGCAACCACATATTGGATAAGGCTTAATATCCAGAATATATAAACAGGTCTACAACTCAACAACAAAAAGACAAACAAACCAATTAATAAATGGGCAAAGACATGGATAGACACTTTTCCAAAGAAGAAACACAAATGGCTCATTTGTAAATTATTCACAATTACCAAGAAATGGAAAATGCCCAAATGTCTATCAATGGACAAGGGATAAACAAGCTGTGGTATATGCATATGATGGAATATTATGTAGTTTTATGATGGAATAAAGTCATGATGCATGCAATAATGTGGATGAACCTTGAGGACGTTATGTTGAACTAACTAAGCCAGAAACAAAAGGACAAGTACTGTATGGTCTCACTAATATGAACTAATAATAATGAGCAAACTCTGAGAGTTAAAGTTGAGAACAAAGGTCATCAGGAGATAGAAGGAGGGGAGAAATTGGGCATCTGATGCTGAAGGAGTATGGAACATTCAACAAAATTTGTTGTGAAGATTCAGAAATGGATAGCACAGTACTGTGAGATGGTAGCACAATGTTGTAAGTTTAATGAACGAAGTTTAGTGAGAGTGTGGTTAAAGAGGAAAGCTGGGGGTATGGATGACACCAGATGAAGCGACAAGGGGATAAAAACTGGGACTGTATAACTTAGCAAAACCTAGATTAGACAATGATGGTGAATAAATGCACAAATATAAGGAAGCTTTTACAGGAGAACAAATGGATATCACCATTGCAAGGTGTTAAAAAATGGGACAATATAATTGTAATTCTTAACATAAAAATGGGACAGTATATGGAAAAATACAGTTAATGCAAACTACGGTCTAAGGTTGACAGTAATATTGTAGTGAACTTTCATTAATTGTAACAAAAACAATATATCAAAGCTAAATGTCAGTAACAGGTGGGATAAGGAAGGGATATGGCATTTTTGTAGTTTCTCTCATTTTTCTTTTCCTCTTCTTCTTTCATTGCAGAAGAAATGGAAATGTTCTCACAGACTGTGGTGGTGAATGCATGACTATGTAATTATACTGGGGGCCATCAATTGTACACTTAGGATGAATTGTATGGTGTGTGAATAAAATTTCTTTAAAAATAAACAGAAAGATACAAGTACTGGAGAAGTAGAACATTCACTGTTGGTGGAGAAGTAGAATGTTGCAGCTCCTCTAGAGGATGGTATGTTGGTTTAACAGGAGTATAGGATTGCCATATGATGCTTCAATCCCATTATTAGGTATATACCTGAAAGAACTGAAAGCAGGGACATGAAAAGGCATTTGCACACTGATGTTTGTGGCAGCTTTATTCACAATTTCCAATAGGTAGAGATGCATAACAATACATCAGCTGATGAATGGAAGGGTGAACTGTGGTGCATAGAAACAACAGAATATTGACTGGTGGTAAGTAAGGAATGAAGTTGTGTGGCATGCAACTAGGTGAATGATCTTTGAGGACATTGTGTTGAGTGAAGTGAACTAGAAACAAAATGGCCTGTATTGTATAGTTTCACTGATGTGAACTAATTATAATGAAGAAACTCTGAGAATTGGAGAGCATAGGTTATCAGGTGATAGAAAGTTGGCAGAGATTGGTCAATCAAAAATTAAAGAATATGAAACGTTCAATAAGGCTTATTGTGAAGGTTCCTAGATTTTAAGTTCTTAAAGCAGTCATATCTATTCCTGAGTTTTAACTGTCATTTCTAAATTCTGAGATGTTGTGCTCTTGACACCTGAGATTCAGAGTTAGAGTTGTTAAGCTCTGAAAGATGGCATTACTACATGCAGCAACTGGTAAAGAAGCTGAAAAAGAAATCAGACTTCAATTAGAGTTATAAATGAAATTGATCTGATGAGATCTAAGATAAATCAGAACACAGAACACATGGTAAGGGATGATATTTTCAGTATTTGAAAAGTTCAACTTCTTTATGAAATCAAAGGAAGAGATGTTTATTTGGTCAAAAGTTTAAATTTTCTACAGCACACTATCTAATGTAACCTGTCCAGTTTATCTAACAAACTAATTACATGGAATCTAGAATAGGGAATGAGATCTTATCCTTTTGTACAGGTTAAGGTGACGCATTTCAGGGTATTCTGGACAGAAAATAAAAATGTATTTGCAAAGTCCCTTGAGGGACTGGGGAAAATGTAGGACTAATAATCTTTCCCACCTGAGGAATTTCTGATATTCTCTCAAGGATTAGGGACTGCCAAATAAATAAGCCAAGCCCATGATCTTGAGGCTTGCCCTGATAAAACTTATCTCTGCAATCACTACGCCAAAGATTCACCCCCAGAAAACCTCTTTTGTTGCTCATATGTGGCCTCTCTCTCTAAGCCAACTCTGTAAATAAAATCAGTACCCTTCTGCCAGCATTGAACATGGCTCCCAGGGGTGTAAGTTTTCTTGGCATCATGGGACATGACTTACAGGGATGAGCTTGGCCCTCATACCATGGGGTTGAGAATGCCTTCTTGACAAAAAGGGTGGAAAGAACTGGACCAAAATAAAATTTCAGTGGCTGAGAGATTTCAAATAGAGTCAAAAGATTATTCTGGAGGTTACTCTTTTGAAAGCTTCAGTCAGATGTTGCAAATTGCCACAGTATGCCAAGCCCTAACCAATATTATTCTTGAAAACCCTAAAGAAAACCTGTGCTCTTTCTAAGACTCTATAAATGTTTTACCTTGTAAGTTTATTTTTTTTCCCCAGAAACTTAAGGCCTCCAGATTGTTCCTATAGCAGATATGCCCTGAAACCCAGAGGTACCAGTCTCTCCAAGGACACCAATCAGTTTCATACCTCTATCCCATGAGGTCAATCACCCTTTCCACCATGAAGAAGTTAAAATGGTCAGTGCCCAGATATCACTGAAGAGTGAGAGAATTATCAAATGAGAAATTGGAGGAATAACTGAGAAATACAGATTTAACAAATGATTATGACTACTGACTCATTATATAGATATTTCCTTTTAGTTTCTAGGGCATTAGAATAGCTGGAAAAAATACCAGAAATTGTTTTGCTATAATCCACCAGCCCTGATCTTTAATAATGATTATTTTTTTTAAAAAGTCATTGCTTGTGTTTGCATAGATCTATTTCTGGATGTTTTATTCTGTTTTACTGATTCCTATATCTCTATCTCTCACAATGCTACACTGTCTTAGTTAACTTACCTTTATCATAAGTCTTTAAATTGGGTAGAATGCAATACTAGGGGTCAGTAAGGGGTAGGGAATAGAGGATATGGGATGTCTGGGTTTTTTGTCATTGTTATTTCTTTTCTCTGGAGTAATGCAATTGTTCTAAAATTAATCATGGTGATGAATGTACAACCATGTGATGACAGCATAAGCCATTTATCATATACTTCAGATGGATGATAGAGTATATGAATATATCTCAAAAAGCATATTTGAAGAAAAAAGCCATAACTGGCAATTGATGCATACCTATCAGAATGGCTAAATGAAAAAATAGTGACAATATCAGAGTTGGTGATGATGCAGAGAAACTGGATCACTTACACATTACTCGTAGGAATGTAAAATGGTTCAGCCACTCTGGAACCATTTCTCAGAAAACCAAACCTATGCATGAATGCTTAAAGCAGTTTAATTTTCAGTAGTACCAAACTGGAAACAACCCAGAAGTCCCTTAATGGGTGATTGGTTAAACAAATTGTACTTCATCCATAGCAGGGAATAGTGCTTAGTAGTAAAAAGAAATGGATTCAACAAACTTGATATATGTCCTGAGAATTATGCTAAGTGAAAAAGCTGGTACCATAAAATTACATATAGCATGGTTCCACTTATATAACATTCTTGAAATTAGAAATGGAAAGCAGATTAGTAGCTGCTGAAATTAGAGATGGAAAACAAATTAGAGATGCAAAACAGAGTAGTAGCTACTGGGGGTTATGAAGGAGGTGGAGGGAGAGAAGTGGATGTGGCTATAAAAGAACAACATGAGGGGTCCTTGTGGTGATGGAAATGTTCTGTTTCTTGACTGTATAAATATCATTATGCTGCTTAAGATATCATACTACAGTTTAGCAAGATGTCACCAATCAGGGGAAATTGGTAAAAAGGTACATGGCAGCTCTCTGCATAATTTCTTACAACTACATGTGAATCTAAAATTATTACAAAATGAAAAGTTTAATTTTTTTAAAAAAAGTTTGTATGATCATTAACTCAATTTTAAAAAACTTAAATGAGAGAATTTTAATTTATTATTTTAATTTATCATGGGAGTTTTGTACAATTATTTATATAGTAATAACCTTTGAAAAAATAGGTATGATTAGCAGTTCAATATAAAATTCAATTCTATATATATAAAAAGATATATAAATAAAATTGATTGTACTCTATAGTTATTCTTGTCTTATTCATTAAAAAGCAAAAATTGTTTTTATAAACAAATATGATAAATAATGAAAATATGACTTTCAAAGTTTTATATGTTAAATAATGGCCATGGCTGATCATAGCATTTTAAGAATTCTGCTCAAATGTATCTGTATGCAGATATATTATGAAAGAACAGAGCTATTGTACATAAATTTTAGATAATACCTCTTTTCAGTATTTATTATTTAAAATTTGTGACTCTGCAAATCAGATAATACTTGTGATCAACTATCAGCACATAATAAACAAATTTCAATTACTAGAGGTTCCAAAATGACAGCTTAGTGAGGGGTGGAATTTAGTTCATCCTCCAGAGTAGGTAGTAAGTAGCCAGGAACAGTACAGAACAACTGCTGGGGCCACATCAGCAGCTGGACACACAGGGTACTCCAGTCTGGACAAGCTGGACTAGTAGTGACCCCACACAGAACTATATGTCCCCCAAGCCATGAAGGCTGGTGCCAGCCCCCACAGGCAAAAACAGACTTTACTAGCAGCAGGAGCAGAGTTCAACCATCCTCCAATTGTGGAATTATTAACAAATTCTGACAACTGAAAATAGGCTCCCAGCTCAGATAAACCTCAAACAAGAACTAAAGGTACTAAGAGTACTTGCCCCCACCCCCCCAAAAAAAAAGAAACAGGTTTTTGGATTGGACCACACAACATACTTGCAAAGGGCTGGACTCTAAAAAAGTGCGGGGGGAGGGGGGCAGGGAGCACATAGAACTTGCAGATACATAGAGCAGCATACCAACTTAAGCTCTTGATTAACAAACCTGAGGAACAGGGGTCCTGCTCTGAAAAGAATGCTTTTTGTTTTGTTTTGCTTTGCTTTGCTTTATTTCTACTACTTAACTGCTCATTAGGCAGCACTGAAACACTTCTCAGGCTCCAACTGCACCAGGCAAGGGAGGAATTAAGCTTGTCTGAGAGACAAAGAGGCTGGTCAGATGAAAAGAACTAAATCCCTGGAGGCAGTGCCTTCCCCAGGAGACAGGTGGGGACCAGCTCAGGTGGAATCCCTCCCTCAAGTAATTCAGACACCAGGGACTGGAAAACTGAAGCAGTCAAAGCCAGCCTACCACCTCTCCTCTGTCTCAACCATGCCCCCAGTAGGGAGAGTCTGCTTAAGTTAAAGGCACCACATCACTTATGCTGGTGGAAAACCACAGGCAAACAAGCACCACATAGTGGGCAGGATAGGCAAAACACAGAGCCGAGGGGCTTCATGAAAAGTCTGTCAACCTGTTATGTCAGGAAAAATTGATGCAGTTGACTCTTTCCTCATGAGAGGAGGCCAGTCTGGTCTGGTAAAATCTGGCTGGGGTCTGTAATATCTAAGTAGACCTTCCTAAGGAAAAAAAGCTACATAGAGGTAGGGCAAGAAACAGAAATATAAGAACTGAAAAATTCTTATCCATTAAACAAAACCTATGCTAGAAGTCTAGAAAAAGCTGAGTTAAATATCAAAGAACAGATAGAGGACAAAGCCATCCAGCAAGAAAATCCTAGGTAAAAGAAAAAACAATCTCTAGTATAAACTAATTAAGAAAATCAAATGTCTACACACCAGCAAAAAACAATGAGCCATGCTAGGAAAACTGAAGATATGGCCCAGTCAAAGGAACAAACCAGCAATCCAAATGAGATGCAGGAATTGAAACAACTAATCCAGGATGTTGAAACAAATGTGGAAAATTATATCAAAACTTGAATCAGGAAACGAAACTTTATTCTTAGCTGTTCAGAGCCCAGGGGTTCCTGAAGCTGGATTTCAAGCTGAGGACAGTGGTGTTCTTTCTGCAGGGTCTGGAAGGCCTCTGCCAGACGCTTGACTGTGCTTTTCATCCTCGCCTCGGAAACACCTTCTCGAGTTTGGATTGTTGTCTTGGATTTCAGATCTACACGGGCTGTGGAAACCAAGCAGCTCCAGAACCGGGGGGGAAGCTTGAGTGAGACAAAAGCAAATAATGGAGAGTGCGCATGACTGAGCCACACGGCGGGCTCCCAGCCGCTGTGTCCTATGCCATATCCCACCCACAGGCTGGTATGCCACAAGACTGGTTCCTGCCTGTGGACAGCCTGTCTCGTTCGGTGGCTGGGGTGCCTCTGCATGCTACTTTGGCTGAGGAAAGGTGTGTGTACAGACCTTGGTGGCTGGGCACTCGCTGCCGAGCTCCCTGTAGTTGTCCACTTCTGGGAACCTGGTTTAGGTGACTTCTGGAAGGAGAGAGCCAGAGCATCAGTAGTTGTCTTCCAGGGTAGCACCAGGGAGTCTTAAAAAAATTCTTGGTGTCTTTTCCATGTTTTCTAGACTGGTTACTATTTTTATAACCATAAAATTCCCAGCAAGTTTGATGTATTAAGGACAAGGAATAAGAAGTCAATTTCAGAGGGGGCCAAGATAGCGGCTTAGTAAGGTATGCATGTCTTAGTTCCTCCTCCAGAGCAACTACTAGGTGACCAGAAACAGTGCAGAACAGCTCCCGGGGCCACAGAGGGACTGGACACACAGCGCACCCCAGTCAGGACTGGTTGGACCGGCTGCGAGACTCCGCTGCGGTGAGCTCCCCGAGTGGAGCGTGCTTCCCCGGGCCACGGGGGCTGGTGGCCGGCGCCCCGCCCTCCCTCCTTCCCAGACCGGCTGAGAGTCCAGATCAGCGAGTACCCCAAGCTGTAGCGGCTGGCAAACCTCCCCCACAGGCAGCTTCCCGGTCCGGCGGCGAGTCCCAGATCAGCAAGTTCCCCAAGCCGCGGCGGCCGGTGACTGGCGTCCATCCCCCACAGGCGGCTTCCCAGGGGGAGAGGAGGGAGTCTCCGACAGTGGCAGGGACTGGGTACAACCAAACACCAGTAGTGGCATTAATAAAGGAGCCACAACATCTTTCGCTGGTGGGACCCGCAGACAGACAAGTGCCACATACTGGGCAGGATAAAAAAAACAGAGCCCAGAGACTTCACAGGAAAGTCTTTCAACCTGCTGGGTCTCACACTCAGGGAAATCTGATTAAATGTCCAGATGCCAGCAAAAAAATAACAAATCACAACAGGAAAATTGAAGATATGGCCCAGTCAAAGGAACAAACCAATAGTTCAAATGAGATACAGGAGCTGAAACAACTAATTCCGAATATACGAACAGAAATGGAAAACCTCTTCAAAAACCAAATTAATAAATTGAAGGAGGATATGAAGAAGGCAAGGGATGAACAAAAAGAAGAAATGGAAAGTCTGAAAAAACAAATCACAGAACTTATGGGAATGAAAGATACAGTAGAAGAGATGAAAAAAACAATGGAAACCTACAATGGTAGATTTCAAGAGACAGAGGTTAGAATTAGTGAACTGGAGGATGGAACATATGAAATCCAAAAAGAAACAGAAACTATAGGGAAAAGAAAGGAAAAATTTGAGCAGGGGCTCAGGGAATTGAATGATAATATGAAGCACACAAATAGACATGTTGTGGGTGTCCCAGAAGGAGAAGAGAAGGGAAAAGGAGGAGAAAAACTAATGGAAGAAATTATCACTGAAAATTTCCCAACTCTTATGAAAGACCTAAAATTACAGATCCAAGAAGTGCAGCGCACCCCACAGAGAATACATCCAAATAGGCGTTCTCCAAGACACTTACTAGTTAGAATGTCAGAGCTCAAAGAGAAAGAGAGGATCTTGAAAGCAGCAAGAGAAAAACAATCCATCACATACAAGGGAAACACAATAAGACTATGTGTAGATTTCTCAGCAGAAACCATGGAAGCTAGAAGACAATGGGATGATATATTTAAATTACTAAAAGAGAAAAACTGCCAACCAAGACTACTATATCCAGCAAAATTATCCTTCAAAAATGAGGGAGAGGGCGGGCCGCGGTGGCTCAGCGGGCAAAGTGCTTGCCTGCTATGCCGGAGGACCTCGGTTCGATTCCCGGCCCCAGCCCATGTAACAAAAACGGAGAAACAGAATACAATAAAACAAGAAAATGTTTAAAAGATGTTTCCCTTTCTTCCTTCCTTCCTTCCTTCTATCCTTCCTTCCTTCTCTCTGTCTTTAAAAAAAAAAAAAAAAAAATGAGGGAGAAATTAAAACATTCTCAGACAAAAAGTCACTGAGAGAATTTGTGACCAAGAGACCAGCTCTGCAAGAAATACTAAAGGGAGCACTAGAGTCAGATACAAAAAGACAGAAGAGAGAGGTATGGAGAAGAGTGTAGAAAGAAGGAAAATCAGATATGATATATATAATACAAAAGGCAAAATGGTAGAGGAAAATATTATCCAAACAGTAATGACACTAAATGTCAATGGACTGAATTCCCCAATCAAAAGACATAGATTGGCAGAATGGATTAAAAAACAGGACCCTTCTATATGCTGTCTACAGGAAACACATCTTAGACCCAAAGATAAACATAGGTTGAAAGTGAAAGGTTGGGAAAAGATATTTCATGCAAATAACAACCAGAAAAGAGCAGGAGTGGCTATACTAATATCCAACAAATTAGACTTCAAATGTAAAACAGTTAAAAGAGACAAAGAAGGATGCTATCTACTAACAAAAGGAACAATTAAACAAGAAGACATAACAATCATAAATATTTACTCACCGAATCAGAATGCCCCAAAATATGTGAGGAATACACTACAAATACTGAAAAGGGAAATAGACACATCTACCATAATAGTTGGAGACTTCAATTCACCACTCTCATCAATGGACAAAACATCTAGACAGAGGATCAATAAAGAAACAGAGAATTTGAATATTACAATAAATGAGCTAGACTTAACAGACATTTATAGGACATTACATCCCACAACAGCAGGATACACCTTTTTCTCAAGTGCTCATGGATCATTCTCAAAGATAGACCATATGCTGGGTCACAAAGCAAGTCTCAACAAATTTAAAAATATTGAAATCATACACAATACTTTCTCAGATCATAAAGGAATGAAGTTGGAAATCAATAACAGGCAGAGTGCCAGAAAATTCACAAATACGTGGAGGCTCAACAACACACTCTTAAATAACCAGTGGGTCAAGAAAGAAATTACAAGAGAAATTAGTAAATATCTTGGGGAGAATGTAAATGAAAACACAACATATCAAAACCTATGGGACGCAGCAAAGGCAGTGCTAAGAGGGAAATTTATTGCCCTAAATGCCTATATCAAAAAAGAAGAAAGGGCAAAAATTTGGGAATTAACTGCCCACTTGGAAGAACTGGAGAAAGAACAGCAAACTAACCCCAAAGCAACCGAAGGAAAGAAATAAGAAAAAATAGAGCAGAAATAAATGAAATTGAGAACATGAAAACAATAGAGAAAATCAATAAGACCAGAAGTTGGTTCTATGAGAAAATCAACAAGATTGATGGACCCTTAGCAAGATTGACAAAAAGAAGAAGAGAGAGGATGCAAATAAATAAGATCAGAAATGGAAGAGGAGACATAACCACTGACCTCACAGAAATAAAGGAGGTAATAACAGAATACTATGAACAACTTTATGCTAATAAATGCAACAATGTAGATGAAATGGACAAGTTCCTAGAAAGGCATGAACAACCAACTTTGACTCAAGAAGAAATAGATGACCTCAACAAACCAATCACAAGGAAAGAAATTGAATCAGTCATTCAAAAGCTTCCCAAAAAGAAAAGTCCAGGACCAGACGGCTTCACATGTGAATTCTACCAAACATTCCAGAAAGAATTAGTACCAACCCTGCTCAAACTCTTCAAAAAAATTGAAGTGGAGGGAAAGCTACCTAATTCATTCTATGAAGCCAATATCACCCTCATACCAAAACCAGGCAAAGATGTTACAAAAAAAGAAAACTACAGACCAATCTCTCTAATGAATATAGATGCAAAAATCATCAACAAAATTCTAGCAAATCGAATCCAGCAACACATTAAAAGAATTATACATCATGACCAAGTAGGATTCATCCCAGGTATGCAAGGATGGTTCAACATAAGAAAATCAATTAATGTAATACACCATATCAACAAATCAAAGCAGAAATATCACATGATCATCTCAATTGATGCAGAGAAGGCATTTGACAAGATTCAACATCCTTTCCTGTCGAAAACACTTCAAAGGATAGGAATACAAGGGAACCTCCTTAAAATGATAGAGGGAATATATGGAAAACCTACAGCTAATATCATCCTCAATGGGGAAAAATTGAAAACTTTCCCCCTAAGATCAGGAACAAGACAAGGATGTCCGTTATCACCACTGTTATTCAACATCGTGTTGGAGGTTCTAGCCAGAGCAATTAGCCAAAAAAAAGAAATACAAGGCATCAAAATTGGAAAAGAAAAAGTAAAACTATCATTGTTTGCAGATGATATGATACTATACGTCGAAAACCCTGAAAAATCCACAACAGAACTACTAGAGCTAATAAATGAGTACAGCAAAGTAGCAGGTTACAAGAACAACATTCAAAAATCCATTGTGTTTCTATACACTAGCAATGAACAAGCTGAGGGGGAAATCAAGAAATGAATTCCATTTACAATTGCAACTAAAAGAATAAAATACTTAGGAATAAATTTAACTAAAGAGACAAAAGACCTATACAAAGAAAACTAAAAAAAAACTGTTAAAAGAAATCACAGAAGACCTAAATAGATGGAAAGGCATACCGTGTTCATGGATTGGAAGACTAAATATAGTTAAGATGTCAATCCTACCTAAATTGATTTACAGATTCAATGCAATACCAATCAAAATCCCAACAACTTATTTTTCAGAAATACAAAAACCAATAAGCAAATTTATCTGGAAGGGCAGGGTGCCCCGAATTGCTAAAAGTATCTTGAGGAAAAAAAACGAAGCTGGAGGTCTCATGCTGCCTGACTTTAAGGCATATTATGAAGCCACAGTGGTCAAAATGGCATGGTACTGGCATAAAAATAGATATATCGATCAATGGAATTGAATAGAGTGCTCAGATATAGACCCTCTCATCTATGGGCATTTGATCTTTGATAAGGCAGTCAAGCCAACTCACCTGGGACAGAACAGTCTCTTCAATAAATGGTGCCTAGAGAATGGATATCCATATGCAAAAGAATGAAAGAGGACCCGTATCTCACACCATATACAAAAGTTAACTCAAAATGAATCAAAGATCTAAACATTAGGTCTAAGACCATAAAACAGTTAGAGGAAAATGTAGGGAGATATCTTATGAATTTTACAATTGGAGGCAGTTTTATGGACCTTAAACCTAAAGCAAGAGCACTGAAGAAAGAAATAAATAAATGGGAGCTCCTCAAAATTAAACAAATTTTTAATTGTTTAATTTTTAATTTTATTTTTTAATTTGATTTTTAATCAATTTTTAATTTGATATTTTGTGCATCAAAGAACTTCATCAAGAAAGTAGAAAGACAGCCAACACAACGGGAGACAATATTTGGAAATGACATATCAGATAAAGGTCTAGTATCCAGAATTTATAAAGAGATTGTTCAACTCAACAACAAAAAGACAGCCAACCCAATTACAAAATGGGAAAAAGACTTGAACAGACACCTCTCAGAAGAGGAAATACAAATGTCCAAAAGGCACATGAAGAGATGCTCAATGTCCCTGGCCATTAGAGAAATACAAATCAAAACCACAATGAGATATCATCTCACACCCACCAGAATGGCCATTACCAACAAAACAGAAAATGACAAGTGCTGGAGAGGATGTGGAGAAAGAGGCACACTTATCCCACTGTTGGTGGGAATGTCAAATGGTTCAACCACTGTGGAAGGCAGTTTGGCGGTTCCTCAAAAAGCTGAATATAGAATTGCCATATGACCCAGCAATACCATTGCTAGGTATCTACTCAGAGGACTTAAAGGCAAAGACACAAACGGACATTTGCACACCAAATGTTCATAGCAGCATTATTTACAATTGCAAAGAGAGGGAAACAGCCAAAATGTCCATCAACAGACGAGTGGCTAAACAAACTGTGGTATATACATACGATGGAATATTATGCAGCTTTAAGACAGAATAAACTTATGAAGCATGTAATAACATGGATGGACCTAGAGAATTATGCTGAGTGAGACTAGCCACAAACTAAAGGACAAATACTGTATGGTCCCACTGATGTGAACCGACATTAGAAAATAAACTTGGAATATGTCATTGGTAACAGAGACCATCAGGAGATAGAAATAGGATAAGATAATGGGTAATTGGAGCTGAAGGGATACAGACTGTGCAACAAGACTGGATACAAAAACTCAGAAATGGACAGCACAATACTACCTAATTGTAATGTAATTATGTTAAAACACTGAATGAAGCTGCATCTGAGGTATAGTTTTTTTTGTTTATTTTATTTATTTTTTTATTATTTTTTTCTGTCTATTATCATTTTATTTCTTTTTCTGTTGTCTTTCTATTTCTTTTTCTAAATCGATATAAATGTACTAAGAAATGATGAAGATGCATCTATGTGATAATATTAAGAATACTGATTGTATATGTAGAATGGAATGATTTCTAAATGTTGTGTTAGTTAATTTTTTTTAATTAATAAAAAAAGAAAAGAAAAAAACTTAAATCAATGAGTTGACGGAGGATATAAAGAAGGCAGCGGGCAAACAAAGAGAAGAAATTGAAAGTCTGAAAAAACAAATCACAGAATTCATGGGAATGAAAGTCATGGTAGAAGAGATAAAAAAAAAAAACAAGGGAAACCTACAACATTAGATTTGAAGAGGCAGAAGAAAGGATTAGTGAACTGGAGGATGGGGCATCTGAAATCCAACCTGCAAAAGAAAATATAGGGAAAATAATGGAAAAATATGAGCAGGAACTCAGGGAATTGATGACAACATGAAGCACATGAATATACAAGTTGTGGATGTCCCAGAAGGAGAAGACAAGGAAAAAGGAGGGAAAAAAACTAATGGAGGAAATTATCACTGAATATTTCCCATCTTTTATGAAGGACATAAAATTATAGATCCAAAAAGTGCAGCATACCCCAAACAGAATAGATCCAAATAGATGTACTCCAAGACACTACTAATCACACTGTCAGATGTCAAAGAGAAGAGAGAATTTTGAAAGCAGCAAGAGAAAAGCAATCCATCACATACAAGGGAAGCCCAATAAGACTATGTGTAGATTTCTCAGCAGAAACCATGGAGGTAGAAGACAGTGGTATGATATATTTAAGATTCAAAGAGAGAAAAAATGCCAACCAAGAATTCTACATCCAGCAAAATTGTCCTTCAAAAATAAGGGGAGATTAAAACATTTTCAGACAAAAAAAAAAAAATACTGAGAGAAATTGTGACTAAGAAATCAGCTCTGCAAGATACACTAAAGGAAGCCCTAGAGATGGTAGGAAAAGACAGGAGAGAGAGGTGTGGAGAAGACTGTAGAAATGAAGACTATCAGTAAAGGCAAAAGAAGGAATGTTCATTATGACATTTAAAACCCAAAAGGCAAAATGGTAGAAGAAAGTATCGCCAGTACAGTAATAACACTAAATGTTAATGGATTAAACTCCCTAACCAAAAGACATAGACTGGAAGAATGGATTGAAAATCATGACCTAACTATTGCTGCCCTCAGGAGATGCATTTCAGACCAAAGGACAAACATAGGTTGAAAATGAAAGGTTGGAAAAAGATATTTCATGCAAACAACAATCAGAAAATAACAGGAGTAGGTATATGAATATGTGACAAATTAGACTTCAAGTGTAAAACAATTAAAAGAGAGAAAGAAGGATCTATGTATTAACAAAAGGAACAATTCAACAACAAGGTATAATAATCATAAATATTTATGCACCAAGCCAGAGTGCTCCAAAGTACACTGTAAACACTGAAGAGAGAAATAGATACCTCTACCATACTAGTAGGAGATTTCAATTGCCCACTCTCATCAATGGATAGAACATCTAGGCAAAGGATCAATAAAGAAACAGAGAATTTAAATAATACAGTAAACAAACTAGAGTTACAGACATTTATAGAACATTACACCCCAGAACAGCAGGATACACTTTTCCTCAAGTGCTCATGGATCATTCTCAAGGATAGACCATATACGAGTTCACAAAGCAAGTCTCAATACATTTAAAAAGGCTAAATAGCACCTTCTTAAACAACCAGTAGGTCAAGAAAGAAGTTACAGAGAAATCAGTAAATATCTCAAGGCAAATGAAAATGAATACACAGCACATCAAAATTTATGGGATGCACCAACGGTGGTGCTGAGAGGGAAATTTATTGCCTTAAATGCCTATATCAAAAAATAAGAAAGAACAAAAATTGAGGAATTAACTGTACACTTAAAATAACTAGAAAAAGAACAGCAAACTAACCCCAAAGTAAGCAAAAGGAAAGAAATAAAGATTACAGTAGAAATAAATGAAATTGAGAACATGAAAGGAATTGAGAAAGTCAGCAAAACCAGAATTTGGTTCTTTGAGAAAATCAATAAAATTGATGGAGTCTTAGGAAGATTGACAAAAAGAAAAAGAGAGATAATGCAAATAAATAAAATCAAAAATGGAAGAGGAAATATAAGCACTGACCCTGCAGAAATAAAGGAGGTAATGACAGAATTGCAACTTTATGCTAATAAACTAGACAATGCAGATGAAATGGACAACTTCCTAGAAAGGCATGAACAACCAACATTGACTCAAGAAGAAATAGTTGATCTCACAAAACCAATCACAAGTAAAGAAATTGAATCAGTCATCAAGAAGCTCCCATAAAAGAAAAGTTCAGAATCAGATGGCTTCACATGTGAATTCCATCAAGCATTCAAGAAAGAATTAGTACCAATCCTGCTCAAGCTCTTCAAAAAAATTGAAGAGGAGGGAAGGCTACCTAATTCATTCTATGAAACCAACATCACCTTCATACCAAAGCCAGACAAAGATACTAGAAGAAAAGAAAATTACAGAACAATCTCTCTAATGAATATAGATGCAAAAATCCTTAACAAAATTCTGAGAAATCAAATCCAGCGGCACATTAAAAGAATTATACACCATGACCAAGTGAGATTTATTCCAGATATGCGAGACTGGTTCAACATAAGAAAATCAATTAATGTAATTCACCCTATTAACAAATCAATGCAGAAAAACCACATGATCAACTCAATTGATGCAGAAAAGGCATTCGACAAAATTCAACATCCTTTCTTGATGAAAACACTTCAAAGGATAGGAATAGAAGGGAACTTCCTCAGCATGATAAAGGGAATGTATGAAAAACCCCACTGCCAACATCATCCTCAATGATCAGGAAGAAGACAAGAATGTCCACTGTCACCATTGTTATTCAACATTGTGTTGGAATTCTAGCTAGAGCAATTGGACAAGAAAAATAAATACAAGGCATCAAAATAAGAAAGGAAGAATTAAAACTCTCACTGTTTGCAGATAACATGATACTATATATCAAAAACCCCAAAAAATCCACAAAGAAACTACTAGAACTAATAAGTGAGTACAGCAAAGTGGCAGGTCACAAGATCAACACTCAAAACTTTGTAATGTTTCTATACACTAGCAATGAGCAATATGAGAAGGAAATCAAGAAATAAATTCTGGGCAGGCCACGGTGGCTCAGCAGGTAAGAATGCTTACCTGCCATGCCCGAGGACATGGGTTCGATTCCCGGTGCCTGCCCATGTAAAAAAAAAAAAAGAAAGAAAGAAAGAAATTTCATTTATAATTGCAACCACAAGAATAAAATATTTAGGAATAAATTTAACTAGGAATACAAAACACCTATACAAAGAAAACTACAAGAAATTGCTAAAAGAAATCACAGAAGACCTAAATAAATGGAGTGCATACTGTGTTCATGGATTGGAAGACTAAATATAGTTAAGATGTCAATTCTACCTAAATGGATTTATAGAGTAAATGCAATATCAATTAAAATCCCAAAAACTTACTTTGCAGGAATAGAAAAGAAATAATAAAATTTATTTGGAAAGGAAGGTTTCCATGAATAGCTAAAAACATCTTGAGAAAGAAAGGTGAAGTCGAAGGTCCTACACTACCTGACTTTAAGGTGTATTATGAAGCTACAGTGGTCAAAACAGTGTGGTACTGGCATAAAGTTAGATAAGCTGACCAATGGAATCAAAAAGGGTGTTCAGATATAGACCTTCTCATCTATGGACAATTGATCTTTGTTGAGGCAGTCAAGCCAACTCATCTGGGAAAGAGCAGCCTCTTCAATAAATGATACTTGGAGAACTGGATATCCATATGCAAAAAAAAAAGAAAGAGGATCCATATTTCACACCTTATACAAAAATTAACTCAAAATGGATCAAAGACCTAAATATTAAAGCTAAGACTATACAATCTTTAGAAGAAAATGTAGGGAAATATCTTATCAAACTTATAATAGGAGCTGGTTTCCTAGATCTTACACCAAAGAACAAGCACTGAAAAAAGAAATGGATAAATGGGAACTCCTCAAAACTAAACACCTCTGTGCATCAGAGAACTTTGTCAAGAAAGTAAAAAGGTAGCCTATGCAATTGAGAGGCAATATTTTGAAACCACATTTTAGATAAGGATCTAGTATATAGAATATGCAAAGAGATTGTCCATCTCAACAACAAAAAGACAGACAACCCATTTGAAAAATGGGCAAAAGACATGAACAGACACTTCTCTGAAGAGGAAATAGAAATGGCTAAAAAGCACATGAAAAGATACTCAACTTCACTGGCTATTAGGGAAATACAAATCATAACCACAATGAGATATCATCTTATACCTACTAGAATGGTTTTATTAAAAAAAAAAAAAAACAGAAAACAACCAGTGCTGGAGAGGATGTGGAGAAAGAGGCACACTTATCCACTGTTGGTGGGAATGTAAAGTGGTACAACTGCTGTAGAAGGCAGTTTGGCAGTTCCTCAGAAAGCTAAGTACAGAATTTTCATATGATGCAGCAACACCATTGCTAGTATCTATTCGGAGGACATAAGGGTAAGGACAGAAACAGACATTTGCACACTAATGTTTATAGCAGCCTAACTTACAATTGCCAAGAGATGGAAACAGCCTAAAGGTCCATCAACAGATGAGTGGCTAACCAAGCTGTGGTATAAACATACAATGGAATATTATGCAGCTATAAGACAGAATAAAGTCATGAAGCATGTAACAACATAGATGGATCTTGAAGATTTTATGCTGAGTGAAATTATCCAGAAACAAAAGAACAAATACTATATAGTCTCACTGATATGAACTAACATTAATGAGTGAATTTGGAGAATTTCAGTTAAGAACACAGGTTATCAGTAGATAGAAACAGGGTAAAGATTGGGTAATTGGAGGTGAAGGGATACAGATTGTGCAACAGGACTGATTGTAAAAATTCAGAAATGGATAGCACAATACTACCTGATTGTAGCACAATAATGTTAGTACACTGAATGAAGCCGAATGTGATGTGAGAATGATAGAGGGAGGAGGGCTGGGGGCACAAATGAAATCAGAAGGAAAGACAGACAATAAATACTGAGATGGTATAATCTAGGAATGCCTAGAGTGTAAAATGATAGTGACTAAATGTACAAATTAAAAAATGGTTTGCATGAGGAAGAGCAAAGGAATGTCAATATTGCAGGGTGTTGAAAATAGATGGGCATTCATATTTTAAAACTTCAACTTCTGTGTGAGACTAAAGCAAGAAATGTTTATTTGGTACAAAATTTTTATTTTGACTAGTGCATTTCCTAATTTAACTTATATGGACAGTTTAATTGAACACCATAAGTATATGGAACTTTAATAGGACATGAGATTTTGTAGGTTTGTTCAGATTTGTGTGATGCTCCAATAAATCCCAGAGTGATTTGAACTGTGAATAAAGAGGTATTTGTAAGGTCCCCTTGGGGGAATGGGGAGAAAGGGGGAATATTAAACTTCCCCATTTGGAGAATTCCTGATATTCTTACAGACAGTGGGGACAACCAAATCAACAGGCCAAGCCCTCAGTCTTGAGGCTTGCCCCTGTGAGACTTATGCCAGCAAAGTATAAGTTAAGACTACATAAAATTAGGCCTAAGAATCATCCCCAGATAACCTCTTTTGTGGTCTCTCTCTCTCTCAGCTGACACAGCAAGGAAACTCACTACCCTACCCCACCCCCTACATGGAACATGACTCCCAGGGGTGTAAATCTCCCTAGCAACATGGGCAGAGATCTTAGAATGAGCTGGGACTCAGCATCAAGGGATTGAGAAAACCTTCTGGTTCAAAAGGGGGAAGAGAGAAATGAGACAAAATAAAGTGTCAATGGTTGAGAGATTTCAAACAAAGTCGAGAGGTTATCCTGGAGTTATTCTTATGCATTAAATAGCTGTCACCTTTTTAGTTAAGGTGTAATGGAGAAGCTGGAGGGAACTGCCTGAAAATGTAGAGCTGTGTTCCAGTAGCCATGTTTCTTGAAGAAGATTGTATAATGACAAAGCTTTCACAATGTGACTGTGTGATTGTGAAAACCTTGTGTCTGATGCTCTTTTTATCTACCTTACCAACAGACAAGTAAAACATATGGAATAAGGATGAATAATAGAGGGAACAAAAAAAGTTATGGGATGCGGCAAAGGTGGTGCTGAGAGGGAAACTGATTGCCCTAAATCCCTACATTATAAAAGAATAAAGAGCAAATATTGAGGAACTAAAAGCTCACTTGGAAGAAATAAATAAAGAAAAGAGCAAACTAATGCCAAAACCAACAAAAGGAAAGAAATAACAAGGATTAGAGCAGAAATAAATGAAATTGAGAACATGGAAACAATTGAGGAAATCAAGAACATCAGAAGTTGCTTCTTTGAGAAAATCAGTAAAACCAGTGTACGCTTAGCAATGGTAACAAAGAAAAGAGAGAGGATGCAAATAAATAAAATCTGAAATGGCATATGTGATATAAATCCTGACCCTGCAGAAATAAAGGAGGCAACGTGAGCAAACTATGAGCAACTATATGCTAATAAACTTGACAACATAGAGGAAAGGGACAACTTGCTAGAAAGGCATGAATAAACAACATTGACTCAAGAAGAAGTAAATGACCTCAAAAAACAGACACAAGCAAAGAGATTGAATCAGTCATCAAGAAGCTCCCCAAAAAGAAAAGTCCAGGACCAGATAACTTCACATGTGAATTCTACCAAGCATTCTAGAAAGAATTAGTATCAATCCTGCTCAAACTCTTCAAAAAAATTGAAGAGGAGGGAAAGCTACCTAACTTATTTTCTGACGACAATGTCACCCTAATACCAAAGCCAGACAGTGATACTACAAGAAAAGAAAATTATGACCAATTGCTTTAATGAATATAAACGCAAAAATATTCAACAAAATATTTGCAAATCAAATTGAGCAACACATTAAAAGAATTATACACCAGGAACAAGTAGGATTTATTCCAGGTATGCAAGTCTGGTTCAAAACAAGAAAACAAGTTAAAATAATATACCATATCAATTAGTCAAAGCAGAAAAACCACACGATCATCTCAATTGATGCAGAATAAGCATTTGACAAAATACAAAATCCTTTCTTGATGAAAGCCCTTCAAAGGATACGAATAGAAAGGAACTTTCTGAACATGGTAAAGGGAATATATGAAAAATCCACTGCTAACATCATCCTCAGTGGGGAAAGACTGAAGACTTGCCTTCTGAGATCAGAAACAAGACAAGGGTGCCCACTGCCACCACTGTTACACAACATTCTGCTGGAAGTTTTAGCCAGAACAATTAGACAAGAAAAAGAAATAAAAGGCATTCAAATTGGAAAGGAAGAAGCAAAATTCTCACTTTGCAGACGACATGATATTATTTATCAAAAATCCTGAAAAACCTACACAAACTATTAGGTCTAGTAAATGAATGCAGCAAAGTGGCAGGGTACAAGGTCAACCAAAAAAAACAGTAGTGTTCTATTCATTAGTGATGACAATCTGAGGAAGAAATCAAGAAAAAAATTCCATTTACAATAGCAACCAAAATAATCAAATATTTAGGAATAAATTTAACTATGGATACAAAATACCTATACACAAAAAAGTACAAGAAATTGCTAAAAGAAGTCATGAAGACCTAAATAAATGGAAAGGCGTACTGTGTTCACAGATGTCAATTCTACCCAAATTGCCTTATAGATTCAATGCAATACCAATTAAAATCCCAACAACTTATTTTGTAGAAATAGAAAACACAATAACCAAATTTATTTGGAAAGGCAGTGTGCCCAAATAGCTAAAAATATCTTGAGAAAGAAAGATGAAGTAGGAGGTCTCACAGTACCTGACTTTAAAGCATAATATGAAGCTACTGTCATCAAAACAGCACGATACTGGAATAAAGGGATTGAACTGAGTGTTCAGAAATAGACCTTCTCGTCTATGGACAACTGATCTTTGATAAGGTGGTCAAGCCAACCCAGCTAGGACAGAGCAGCCTCTTCAATAAATGGTGTTTGGAGAACTGGATATCCATGTGCAAAGCAATGAAAGAGGATCCAACTCTCACACCCTATACAAAAATTCAAAGATTTAAACATTAGAGTTAAGACCATAAAACTTTTAGAAGAAAATATAAGGACATATCTTCTAAATCTTGTGCTATGAGGTGATTTCCTAGACCTTACACCCAAAGCACGAGCAATGAAAAAATATATAGATAAATGGGATCTCCTCAAAAGTAAACACTTTTGTGCATCAAAGGATTTTGTCAGGAAAGTAAAAAGGCAGTCTATGTAATGGGAGAAAATATTTGGAAACTACACATCAGACAAGGGCTTGATATCCAGAATATATAAAGAGATTCTACAACTCAACAACAAAAAGACAAACAACCTGCTTAAAAAAATGGGCGAAAGATATAAACAGACACTTTTCAGAAGAGGAAATACAAATGACTAAATGGTACATGAGAAGATGCTTAACTTCACTGGCTTTTTTTTTTTTAACATTATTATTAACTCTTTATTTAACCATCCAAGGAGTCCAAACCCATCTTAAAAATAAAAATTGCAAAGCACTCCATTGAAAACCTCTCATATAATCACAGTTCATGATGTGGTGTTCACCCAGAGACAGTTTATTTTATTCTTTATTACAAAAGGCACAGAAGTCCCTGGGGATTCAGATGATAAATCTCTACATCTCCTTGTTACCTGGCTACTTTGCCATGCCGTCCAATTGATAAAGTGTGGAGAACAATCTTCTGTGGTCCATATGGAGAGATTCTCTCCATAAATAATTTTTTAAAATAAAATCACACAGACATAACAGGGGGAGCTAGGGGTGGGGCTGCCATATGATCCTGCAACCCCATTGCTAGGTATATACCTGCAGGAACTGAGAGTGGGGATACGAATGGACATTTGCACACTGGTGTTTATGACAGCAGTGTTGGGGATTCACAATGGATGGAGGTGACCTTGGGGTACAACAATGGAAGGGACAACAGTGGTGTGTGCATATTAGGGACACTGAACAACTGCAAGAAGGAATGAAGTTGTGACGCATACAACTAGGTGAATGACGTTGAGGACAGTATGTTGAATGAAACGTCAAAAACAAGAAGAGAAATATTATCATGCCTCACTCACATGGACTAACTATAATACACAAACTCAGTGAACTGAAGTCAAGAACATGGGTTATCAGGTTGGGCCTACTGTAAAGGGTCCTAGATTGCAAGCTCTTACAGCAGTCACATCTATTCAGGATTTGTAACTGTTATTTCTAAATTCTGACATGCTGAGATATTCCTATATAATCTGGTTGTTCCCTGAAACTTCAAGTGTTTATGTGACACCTGAGACTAGAGCTCTGAAGCGATGGAAACAAGCATTACCCTATGTAGCAACGTCTAAAAGTTGAAAAAAGTCATCAGACTTCGACTAGAGATATGAATGAAGCTGATCTGGACAGGACTAAGGTAAATTAGAATACAGAGTAAAAGATGACACAGCTCATATTTTCAAGCTTCAACTCTTGTGTGAGGCCTAAGGCAGAGACGTTTATTTGGTACAAAATGTATATTTCAGGTAACACATTATCTAATTTAACTTGTGTGGTCAGTTTATTTGAACACCATATTTACCTGGATTCTTTAATAGGGCATGGGCTATTGTGGGTTTGTACAGGTTAGTGTGATGCCATGATATATCCCAGAATAATTTGAACAGAGAATAAAAAGTATTTGCAAAGTACCCATGAGGGACTGAGGAGAAAGGAAGAAATATTAAACTTTCTCATCTGGGGAATCCCGGATATTCTTGCAAGCAGTGGGAACAACCAAATCAATAGGCTGAGCCCTCAATCTTGGAGTTCAACTCTATGAAACTTATTCCTGCAAAGGAGAGGCTAAGCCTACTTATACCTAAAGTTCACCCCCAGAGATCATTTGTTGTTACTCAGATGTGGCCTCTCACTCTAAGCCAACTTGGCAGGTGAACTCACTGCCCTCCGTCCTAAACAAGACATGACTCCCAGGGGTGTAAATCTCTCTGGCAATATGGGACCTGACTCCTGGGGCCAAGCCAAGACCTGGCATCAAGGAATTGAGAAGCCTTCTTGACCAAAAGAGGTAAGAGAGAAATGAGACAAAATAAAGGTTCAGTGGCTAAGAGATTTCAGAGTTGAGAGGTTATCCTGGAGGTTATTCTTATGCATTATATAGATATCCCTTTTCATTTTATGGTGCACTAGAGTAGTGGAGGGAAATACTTGAAGCTGTTGAACCATGTTCCAATAGCCTGGATTCTTGAATGTATAATTATATAATTATATAGCTTTTACAATGTGACCGTGTGATTGTGAAAAACTTGTGCCTGATTCTCCTTTTATGCAGGGTATGGACAGGTGAGTAAAAAATTAAGGACAAAAAATAAATTAATATTGGTGGGGGGATGAAGAGTAAAAATTGGGTAGATTAAAATGCTGTTGGTGAATGAAAGGGAGGTGTAAGGAGTATAAGATATATGAATTTTTTATTTTTTATTTTTATTTCTTTTTCTGGAGTGATGCAAATGTTCTTAAGATGATATGGTAATGAATACAGAATAATGTGATGATATTGTGAGCCATTGCTTGTGTACTACGGATGGACTGTATCTATGTGACCATTTCTCAAAAAAATATAAAGAAAATCTCAACTACAAAAGCCACTATGTTTCAATAATGCCTTCATTCTTTATAATACATGTCAGATGCTAGAAAAATTTTAAAGTATGCACAGCTATAGAGGAGAAAGAAAGTACACTCCTTAGTCTTCTTCCAGGAGGAAATCGCTTATTTTCTTATATAATCTCATTAATATGTTCAGTGCATAGAAAAGCATTTATCTCTCGTCTATCATCCATCCATCACCCACCTACCTACCTACTTATCTGCCATCTACTTTTTCTGTCCCTGTTTTAGTTTTACTTATTAGATTCACTGTTCTTCATCTTGAGTTTTTCTTGTATGTAAATCATCCCGTTTCAGTTCATATAATCTCTTTTTAATGAGAGGTAATATTTCATCATAAATGCACCTATTATTGAATGCTTACTATTTTCCAGTGAGTGTTCTAAAGAATGGAGATAGAGCAGTGAACAAAATATATCCCTGCTCTCAGGAAGCATACCTTCTATCACAAGAAACAGAAAATAAATTGATTAGTTAAAATTACGTAAAATAACATTCTGTAGCAATTACTACTAGGGAGGGAAACAAAATAGATTTATACCTATAAACCCAGTCATGCCTGGAGCACTTTTTGGCAGAAGAGGTTTAGTTATTTGACATCATAAATGTTTTTAAATAAATTGAGACTTTATTAATTATGACTATAGATTGTATATTTTAAATAACAATATACTGTATCTTCGTCCCTTTGAAATTGAAAATATAAAATGTAATAATCAACAAATGAAATTTGCTATGCAAATGAATCTTCAAATATGCAATATTTTTGCAATCTCCCCAACTCATTGGGAGATATAAAGAAAAACAAAAGGTACTTAAAAAAAGAAAATAACGCTCCATAAACTTAGCATTCATCCCTGATTCCTCACTTTCTCTTATCTCTCACATCTAATCCATGATCAAGTTCTGACAGCTCTCCCTCCGTTAAAAAAATTCAAATATGTGATTTAATTTCCTCTGTCATAACCAAACATAAACCATCTCTTGTTACCCAAACTATTTCAATGTCTTTCCAACTTGTTTCTCTACTTTCACTCTTGCCTTGTCTCCCTATCATCCATACTATAGGATATGAGTAACATTTTTAAAAGCAAACTAAATTAATTTAAACCCTGATTAAATTCCTTACATGGCATGTGTATTAGTTAGGTTTCTCTAGAGAAACAGAATCAACAAGGAACACTTGCAAATATAAAATTTATGAAAGTGTCTCACGTGACCGTAGGAACGCAGCGTCCAAAATCCACAGGGCAGGCTGCGAAGCCGATGACTCCAATGGATGGCCTGGATGAACTCCACAGGAGAGGCTCACCAGCCAAACCAGGAATGCAACCTGTCTCCTCTGAGTCCTCCTTAAAAGGCTTCCCATGATTGCATTTAGCATCACTAATTGCAGAAGACACTCCCCTTTGGCTGATTACAAATGGAATCAGCTGTGGATGTAGCTGACATGATCATGACCTAATCCTATGAAATGTCCTCATTGCAACAGACAGACCAGCGCTTGCCCAATCAGATGAACAGGTACCACAACTTGGCCAAGTTGACACCTGTCCCTAACCATGACAGCATGGATTTGCACCTAAACTTTCTGTGGTATGCTGGAGCCAGCTTGCACTAGCTCACAAGCCGATTATGCACATCTCTTCACATCCTCATATTCTGTGAACTTCATGTTGGTAGCTTCACATGGGCCTTGGTAAAAGTATTTACACAATGGAAATCAACAAATATTACAAATCAGGGACCCTGCAACCAGCACACCATTGAGTACAATTCAAGTGCAATGTGAATGCAATTCAAACACTTTACTAAAGTCTCCTGGGCCCTCTACATAAAGAGTTTGATCAGGGCATTTTTCCCCTCACTTTATTCTCTTGCCATTCTCTCTCTCTCTTCCTTCAACAACGTTGGCTTTTTCATTTCTTTCGTTTGTTTCATTTCATTATGCAATCTCATTCAACCCTCAGAAACTTGAGGCTTGTTCTCTCTTCCTGGAATACTAGTTCCTGGAAAACATCCTATAGTTTGCACAGCTGATTCCTTCTAATCATTTATCATGAATCTCACTTCCTCCAATGACCCACTTTGTTTGAACACCATTGAAAAGTTTCCCTTTGTTCTATCACATCACTTCGCTTTGTTGCTTCCAAACTACTTATCATGCTCTGAAATTACATTGCAATCTATTTTTTGTTGCCTTCCACTTGACTAGGCTGTAGGTCTGTGAGGATAGAGATCTTGTCTGCCATATTTACCCCTGAATCTCTAGCACCTAACATTGACCAAAGTAGTTAGTAGATTAGTATGGGGAAGTCAAGAAAAGATTCCCAAAGAGAGTGATGGTCAAGATGAGTCCGTGAGAAGGAATAGGATGTAGTCAGAGGAAGAAGTGGGGATAAGGCAGTAGGAAAATACGTATGAGGGTGTAAGGTCATGAACCAACATACTGCAACATGAGATGATGTATGTCATATGTCTAGAAGAACCTCGAACATAAAGAACATGAGAAAATTAAGTAGGGACAAGAAAATTAGGGCTTAGTGTCCCAGGCTATAAGTTTAAAGTTCTCCCCCAAAACTATAGTCCTCTTTGAAGAACTTCAACAAGGAAGCAACATCACCAATCTTGTATTTTGGAGGAACTTGTGAGCTCTTGGGTGGAAAATGAAATGATTTTTCCTAAGCTGTCTTTCTTAATCATAATACTTTACTAAGCTTCTAAAAGTTCATGATTTTCCAAGCCCAGCAACCTACTCCAAGAGCCCACATTCCTGAATACATTAAAAAACATCAGCATATATGAGTCAAAATTTTTTTAATCAGCCAATAATTCACATTTAATGCACACTATAAAATAGACTCTGTTAATAAATTAGCTAATTGTTTATCTAAATTTAAGGACAATGGCTAACTCTTAGGTCTTTAGTCACAATATATGCACTTATATCAGTGAATCAAAACGCTTGATTTCATTACAATTGTGGCGATTACTGCTGTATGTGGCTGTTATGCAAAAAGTTGAATTTACAATAGCCTTGTTATTTGCATATAGTTACATTATATGCTTGACTTCAAGAAATACTTTCTTTTTTCTTTTTTCCCTTTGGCAGTGCAGACTTCTAAAATTTCATGGTTCCTCAATTTTTGTTGCACTGCATTAAGCATTTTGGAATTTTACAGGAATGCATAAATATGTGATTATCATATGGCCTACACAATAGCAAAGACAGTATAAATATTCTAACTTTAAAATACTTTAATGTATTTCATACACACACATAAATATGTACATAAGTAACCGTCAGTCTGAAGTTAACCTAGGGAAAGCATTGTGAGATAAAATTATGAATAATCATTTAAATATATGTAAATGAATGGACAGGAAAGTTACTTAATATGTTCTATGAAAAGAGAAAGAAGCAAATGTAATGTAATTTAATTTCAAGAAACAAACTCACTTTTTTTCAAGATTATTCTAATCTCCCTTTCTATGTTGAACTGAGTACATTTTAGAACTAAGTGTATGATAATAGTCTTTAGATTCGAGATAGATTTTGGCTCAAATCTCAGTCCCATCACCTGTTAGCTCTGTGGAAAGGCCCAAGTAAATTTAACTTCTCTGAGCAATAATCTTCTCATTTCTCCCATCTTCTCATCCTTGCCACATCGTTAAGTAACCCATATTCATAGCAGTGATTTGTCTTTCCATTATTTTTCCATGCTCATACCATCAAATATAAGCATATCTAGTATTTTTTTTAATGTAACTCTCCTTCAAAACAATTTAAAACCCTTTTTAACCAATCATTTCTATTTCTGCTTCTTGAGGTCATATTTAAATATTTTTCATTGGATTTCCATCTGTTCCCCCAAACATTGTAGTCACTTTTTTACATAATTTATCCCCATATTCTTGGAGCTCAAAGACAATTTGTTCCAGACGGTATAAATAAGTTCAAGTTCTCAGAATCATTTAAATTATAACCATGGACACAAAATAACATGAACATATCTTTTCCAGACCACTGTCAATTTCCTTCTGACATTATAGAATAAGAGAGAATTCAGAAAACCCTGGAAACACAAACTCTATCCCAATTTTCAAAAAAAAAAAAAAAGAAAACATATTGAATTGTACAAATTAGACACACACATATGTTTTATTTTAGTTTCCTGGGCTGCTCAAGCAAATACCATGAAATGGATTGAGTTAAATAATTAGAATGTATTTGCTCACAGTTTTGAGGCTAAAAGCACGTCCAAATCACTATGTCATCAAGGCGATGCTTTCTTACCTAAGGCTGGCATGCCAGGAATGGCTGTTGGTAATCTTTGTCCTTGGCTTGTCACGTGGCACATGCGGAATTCCTTGTCTCTCCTTTCTCTTCTGGGTTCTGTTTATGTTCAGTTTTCTGCTTCCTATGACTTTCTCTCTCTCTCTGTCTTAATTTTATTCTGCTTATGAAAGACTCCAGTAATTGGGTAAAAAACGTCTTGATTAAATTGGACCACGCCTGAACTGAAGTCACCTCATCAAAAAGTCTGTTTACAATGGGTTCACACCACAGGAACAGACTAGGTTAAGAATATGTTATTCTGGGGTACATACAACTTCAAACCACCACATACAACAATGTCAAACTCAGGCATATGTTCAGTACAGATTTAAAATAAATAGTATTTGAGCATTTAGTAAATGGAATGGTGAATAATATTAACAATTTTGCATTCTCAAAGGTCAGATCTCGTAAAGTGGATGCATTTTCCTTTCCTGATTGCTGTTGTAGATATATCATTCCATGATAAAAAACTACTTTAGCACACATTTAACAGTAAAATTTTCATTACTATGGGCAAGACAAAAAATGTGGATTGTGTAGCACGAGAGTCCAGGTGGATATTTTTTAGCTCGTTGAACAATTACAGAAAGCATTGGTCGTAGAATTGCTATTATCCAGGAGTTTAGTCTCTAGAAGTCACTTTGGAATTCTTTATTTGACATTAACATTAATGTTAATGTTTATTAATGTTTACTAACATTTGTTTCAGTAACATGAATATAAATGTAAAAAAGCAAGATTATAAAATTTCATTTGACAAAATCCAAGGAAAGAAGCTAACATGATGGGTTAACAAAATATAGATTCAGATGAACTGTTTTAATAGAGTATGCCTTACATAGTTACAAGGGTGAGGAGTAAAATAGGCCTAATGAAGAAGATAAAACTAAACACGCACAAAGTATTTCTGATTCTAAGATGAAAAATCAGCTGCCCAGACAGACAACATATTTGCAGCTTTAAAGGATCTGCTTTGATGATATATCCCTTAAACATGGCTAGCCAGATCGTGTTCCTACATCTGGGTGCTGTGGAAGAAGTTATTTTGCACATCGTAATAACATTTGTGTCAATAGGATAAATCTGATAATGAAAAACTTCACCCTGAAACACGTTGTTGCTAGCATTTTATTTGTATTTAAAGCTGCATGCAAATAGAAATGTTTCTGACTGTCCAAATACTCTTCTAACACTGCTTGGGTGCCTAGTTATATTTATGAAAATGTTGAAGCCATGGAGTGGTTTGGTTCCAAAACTTTTGAAGATAGCATGGAGGATTACCATTCACCTTAGATTGGTTGCTGATTTACCCACTAGGAATAATGGTTGAAAATGTCCCAAATTTGGTAAAAAAAATAAACAAACAAAAGGTACATATTGAAGCTCAGAAGTTCCCAAGTAGGATGAATAGAAAGAAAACCACTTATCATAATCTCACTGTAGAAAACTAAAATAAAGAGATCTTGAGAACAACAACACAGAGTTCTACATGCAGTAAAGAAAACATTCAATAATGCAAGCAAAATGAATATATTTTCAGACTGAAAAAAAAGCTGAGAGAATTTGTCTCTAGCTGTTGTACACTATAAGAAATACTACAAGGGGCCACGATGGCTCAGTGGCAGAGTTCTTGCCTGCCATGGTAGAGAGCCGGATTCACTTCCCAGTGCCTGCCCATGTTAAAAAAAAAAAAAAAAAAAGAAATACTACAGGAAATTTTTCAGCCTTAAAGGAAGTGACAATAGATGAAACTCAGCTCTACAGGAAAAAATGAAATTGGATATATGTGGGTAAAATATAAAAGCTGCCTTTCTTCTTTATCTTAATTTATTTAAAAGACAACAGGCTTATCTAAGCAAAAATTATATCATTTTATTGTGTAGTTTATAACATATATGTGTAAAACACGTAACAATGGTGGTACATGGGCTTGAGGAAGCAAAAAGTGTTGTCACAACTTTCTTCATTTTATGTGAAGTGGTACAATGTTAACTAGAGGTGGACTGTGGTAACGTAAAAGCAACCAGTAAAAACAAATATAATAGAAAGAGAAGTAGCTAATAAGCAATAGAGAAATTCTAATGGGAGATTTAAAAAATAGTGAATTTTTGAGTTCCTGAAGTATTCAAGTTGGCACATCATCAGATCAGGAGTTTTAGAAAGATGTGTATTTGGCTCTCTGCTCTCCCACTCAACATCTCTGCTTTGGGTATCTGACATACTTTCAAACATTTTTGCTCTTAGCAATATGTTTCACCCGTCAGGTGTGCTCTCGATATTTGGGGCACCTCTCATGTGGCCATCGTGGATATTCGTAAGCGTTAGCTCAACATCTTGGCCCTCTTTGTGAATTAAAAACAAAGTTAATAAACATTATTATATTTTGCTGTAACTTTGTAGCCTACTTCATTTTATGCTTTTTATTTAAAAAAAAACATTTCTGCATATGAGAAATCTGTGCAATTTGTACTAAGAAAGACAATACGAATTTTAAAAATTTCTTCTCATACTGACAGAAAGCTTGAGTACAAAGAGAAATGGAAAATTCCAGAACTCCATTCCCATATGCACTCTTCAACCCAAACTTCTCCCACAGTGACCCACTGCCAAATTCTACTCCGAGTTTACTCTAATTTCTGTTTACTTCTAATGGATCTCAGGTTAGGGAACCTAAACCTGCAGTGTATTGCCTTCTCCCCATGGACCACTCCAAGCTCAAATACCATTAGTTTGAAAGAAACAGCTGTGCTTAACAACGCTAATTAACAAGTTGCATTTTCCTTCCAAGGTCAGAAAACACAGGCAACCGGCTCCCGCTCTCCTCTTTCCTAGCATTCCTGCCTTGCCCATTCCAAGATCAAATTGGCCTCCTTCAATCCTGTGAAAACGAAAACAAATGCTTGGGCCTTGGGCCTTGGGCCTGAGCGTTTCCTGCCAGCATTGTATTGCCAAGGCCAATTCTCCAAGCCAGGGGTCTGGGGGTGATGGCAAATGCAGATTTAAAAGGCTCCAGTGAAGAGAGTGGTTTTTATTTTCTGTCTCCATGCTCAGAAATCCTTCTGTAAGCAAAGCTGTTCCTCACAGCCAGAGCCTGTTTCTCCCTCGTTAAAGAGGGGGCTTCCTCTTATCTTTTTCGTTCATCTCATACTAGGGTTGTGACAATTTAGTTTCCTTCTTCATTCCCCTCCTATTTCTTTTATTTCTTTTTTTTTTTTTTTCATTTATAAACCGACTTCCACTGTGCCCCACCCCTTCCTGGATAACCCACCCCGGGGCCAGCTGTTTTCTAAGCGCAGGCTGGGCTGGAAGCCAGAGCCGGGCCGCGCACGCGCCAGGGGAAAGTGTCTGAACAAGAGGGTGCGCGGACCGGATTCCCGCGCCTCTCCCTCCGCTCTGCACTCTTGTTTTGTTTTTAATTTGAAACTCCTCTGCATCCTTCTCTCCTCCCTAGCTGCTTCCTCTATCGTAATTCTCGGCGGATAGCAACAGACCCCGGCCCCGCGTCGCCTGCGGCGAGCGTACTGCAGAGCTCGCGGTGAGTGGGACCGAGTTGGCGCGGGCGCTGCAACCTTGGGGCCAGGGACTTCGAGAAGAGTCCGGGGCCGCGGGACTGGTGGATGTTGGGGTAGCACCCTGGGCCCGCCCGCGGGTCCCGGCCTACTGAGACACACGCTCAGGTGGTTGCAGAAGTTTGGGGCGCACCGCGCGCGCATCTGCAGCCGGGCGCAGCGAGTTTTGCAGCGAGCCCTTCCAGCCCGGAGTAGTAATTGTCCAGTTGCCTAAGGGCACGGGTTTCCTTAGATCCCAGCGTCCGCAGCCGCGGCCCGGGAATGAAGGTTTTCGGTTGGGAAGACTTGTTTTGCCTGACGTCAAGCGCGCCCTCGGGAGAGGCGCTCGCACTTTACCCGGCCCCTCCCGGCCTCTTTTTAAAGTGTGTGCACCGTGCAGAAGGCGCGAGGCGCAGGGCAGCCCTCCCCACGGGCGCGTTTCGAGTACTCAGCTTTGTTTGTCATGACATCCCTCCTGACTTGTCCCCTCTTGAATCTCTCACAGGCATTTCCTCCGTGAAGTTTTCACGGACGCTGGCGAGGCCAATTCGGAGGTAAAAGCGGTTTTATAATCACTTCTTTTCATGCATGGGGCTGGGGAGGATTTCAGAGAAGACGTCTCTCAAGTCAATTCGAACAGACTGGGGGAGGTAATTTACTTGTGGGTATATCGTGCATTGTTTCGATAAAATTAAATAACGTGTCTATTTCAAGAGCTGAGATTTTAATTTCAAATTTCAAAGCACGTATTTAAAAGTGGAGCCACCAAAACAAGTACAGATGAAGATACCATGCACTAAAGTTGATTTCCCGTCTTCTTAATATAGTATGCATTCAGTGTTTAAATTGCATGGTACTATACTAGGAATAGATTAACTAATATTCATCCGTCCATCCATCTCTTGGGCGCCATGCTTAATAGTGGATCACGATCATCATTTTTATTAAATCTGGAAAAGACATTGTTAATGGTACCTGCAGTGAAATTAAGCAGAAGGCAAACTAACATTTTGGTTAGAAAGTAAGAAACATTATTACTTTTTACATGTGATGTGATTATGTATTGTGAATGTCCGCAGGAAACAAAAACTATCAAGAATAGTAAGAGAACTGAATAGTGGCCAACTGCTTTTCCCCATAACTTATAGATATTCTATACATAAACTAGAAAATTGAACAAAAATATCCTATTCAATATGGCTAGAAACAACACAAAACTTAAAGACCTACTTTTTTTAAAGTTTATATTTATATTAATAAAAGTTATAAAATTCACTAAGAGGGAAATGCTCTTAGGAACATATGAAAATATATTAAATGTATATGTACAAATAGTTGAAAAACAATAAAAATAAGTATCTTTTATAGAAAAGATACCATACTTTACGTAAGAAAGTATACATTAAATGTAATTCTAGCATAATTTTTTGTGGACAAGCAAACACTTGAGAATAGTTGGAATGATTTCAATAAAAAATATATTAGGGGCAGAGGCTTTGCTAGATAACAATGTGTTTTAAAACTATAGTGATTAAAAGACAATAGAGCAGAAAACCCAGGTTCGATTCCCAGTGCCTGCCCATGCAAAAAAAAAAAAAAGGACAATGGAATAGACCTAGGACCAACCCAATCAATGAAGCTGAAGAGAATGAGATCCAAGGATAAAAGGAAAGCTAGCATTTAATAAGGTAAACATTTTAAATCAGGCATGGGGAGAAAATGAACATTTAATAGATCATGCTTGGACAACCAACTATTATTTATTTGAAAAATTACTAATAAAGTTAGAGCTTTTCCTCGCTCAGAACACAGAAATGTAGTCTAGATATCTTACTAATTTAAATCTAAATTTGGGCAACCTATAAGTAAGAGAAATAAACCTAAATGAATATTGGTGCACATGGCTTGTGGGGAAGGCATTTTTAAGCATAATCCACAAACCAAGAACTCATTAAGGACTACATAAATTTTATTAACATTTACATGCAAAAAACAGACACAAATGAGAAAGCATTAATGGAAAAAGAGCTAATTTAGCCAATATAACTAGAACTCCTATAAACGACTTTTAGAATCAACATCACAGTTTGAAGATGGAAGAGTCAGTTCTCCACAAGAGAAACGCTAATAGTAAGCACAATAAAATCTCAGACTCACTAATTATAAGAGAAATGCACATTAAAATAAGATCATGTTTTACCTATTTTACTGATTTCAAGAATTTTATAAATGCAAAATGTTGATAATGTGAGGAAGGAAATTTACACTGTACTGTCTTGACATTAGACTGTCTTGCAACACCTGTGCCCTGGTGTACAAATAAAAAATGTGTTCAAAGATGTACACAGTAGGATTGTTTGTAATAGAGAAAATTGGAAACAGTTCTATAACGATTGATTAGAATTTGGTTACATAATTTATGGTATACCCATAAGATGGAATAATACATATTTAAAAACATTTGGTAGACCTAAATGTTCTACTATGAAAATATGTTCAAAGTTAAAAAAAAACAGACAAAAAACAAGCAAGGTGAAATTTATGTATATATACATATACATATACATATACATATATATATATATATATATACTATGATATTTTTGTAAATAGTAATTATATATACAAGTGTTTTGGTTTGCTAATACTGCTGGAAGGCAATATATCAGAAATGAATTGGGTTTTACAAAGGAGATATATTAAGTTACAAGTTTACAGTTCTAAGGCCATGAAAATGTCCTAATTAAGGCATCTACAAAAGCGTACCCTCGATCTAAAATGGCAGATCACTTTTGGGTTTTCTCTGTCTCGTGGGAAGGCACATAGTGACGTCTGCTGGCCCTTTGCTCCTGGGTTTCATTGCTTTCAGCTCCTAGTTCCGATGACCTCCTATCTGAGCTTCTGTGTTCTCTTTCAACTGCTTTCTTTGAAAATTCTTTCCTTTATCTCCTTCCCTGATATTGATTGTCATGATGTTTATTGTAGGCACAGAAGTGAAAGGGTTGCCCGATGTATTTCACAACCTGTTAACTTTTTTATTTTTTTAACATTTTTTTATTGTGAAATAGACACAAAAAAGCAATAAATTTCAACATACCTTGTAACAAGTAGTTATGGAACAGATTTCTTAGTTTGGTATGGGTTACAGTTCCACAATTTCTGGTTTTTCCTTCTAGTTTCTCCAAGACACTGAAGACAAGACAGAAATGTCAGTATATTGATTCAGCAGTCATACTCATTTGTTATATCCTGTCTTCTCTATTATACTCCTTCCCTTTAAATAACATATACATTTCAAAGTACATCACAACAAATAGTTGTAGAACAGATTTCACAGTTTGGTATGACTTACAATTCCTCAATATTAGGTTTTTATTTCTAGCTGCTCAAAGGTACTGGAGGCCAAAAGAAATATTAGTAAAGTGATTCAACACTTATTTGCTTTAACTGTTTTTATAAAAGAAAATACCGGAATGTTCATTTTTCCTTTTATTTCACTAACACTGAACTAAAATTTAATTTTATGTTTCTCAACTTTCAGGATTAAGGAGATATCTAAAAAGGGAAACATCTAAAGTTAGGCTACAGAACATAAAAAAAAACATTTAATCATAAAAATTGTAGTAAAGACAAGTGACACATTTTTAAATTAACATAATAAAAATTCCAATAACCTTCACATAAAATACTCAAGAAGAAAATAAGAAACACTATCATCCTGAAAAACGGACAGATGACAGCAGTCGGTTCACAGAAAAGGAGTTACATATAACTTTCAAGCATGTAAAAAATTCCCGTATGAAATGTAAAATAAAATCACAATATTTTTATCTGTCAGAATGTTAATGATAAATACTTTAATAAAACACTGTTACGAAGGCTGCTAGTTATAATGGGGAGTGCATATAGATTGAGTTCTTTCAGAGTGCTGTTTGACAAAATCTATCAAAACAAAACTTGAATCTAGCAATTTTGCTTCCAGGAATATATTCCACAAAAGTAGATACAGAGAGGGTGGGCCACGGTGGCTCAGCAGGTAAGAATGCTTGCCTGCCAAGCCCGAGGACCTGGGTTTGATTCCCGGTGCCTGCCCATGTAAAAGAAAAAAAAGTATATACAGAGATGCACAAAGAAGTGTATCTAAATTTATTTCAGCATTGTTGATAAAATAAATTTTGAAATAATTTAAATTTCCATCAAGTGACTGCTAAATAAATTATGGTGCAGCCATCAAAAAATATATGAGGTTTATATGCACTGAAATATAATCATCATGAAGACATTTTAATAAGTGAAAACAGATACAAAAATATATGTAGAAGGCGGGCAACGGTGGCTCAGTGGCACAGTTCTCGCCTGCCATGCCGGTGACCCAGGCTCTATTCCCAGTGCCTGACCATGCAAAAATAAATAAATAAATAAAACAACCAAAAGATATAATAAAAAATATATATATATATGTAGAAGAGCGCCATCTGTATTACAAGGTACATGTATTAGTTTATATGTACTTTAGAATTTCTCTTGGAAGACACACAAAAGAATCTTATTAGTGGTTGCCTTTGGAAATAGAAATAGGAGTTTGGGTGAGAGGGATCATCAGTTTTCATTATATAAGTGCTTTGTTATTGTTTGAATTTTTTGTGTGTTTGTCTGCAGATAACACCCATGGCAAAAATGTCTGTTGTAAGGTTTCCTATCAAAAGGAATTCATTATAGATCACATGACCTCCTATTTTATTACACTTCTTAATACTAGAAGACTAGCCAGATATAACACAATAAACCATTATCTGATAATCTTTCAGACAATGTAATTGGCATGGTAATGTTTCCTTAAATGTATTCTATAAATATTATGAGAACAGTTGTTCTTCCGATACTTTTTGTATGCCAAGTAACAAAAAACATTTCCTGTCTGAAAGCTAAAATCCAGAGACCTGATACTTCTCTTTAAGCCATTTAAACTACCTTAATATATTTAACAAAAGATGGATTGTGAAGATCACTTCTCCCCAGTTCAATGTCATGCCTATGTTGTAAAATAAAGCCAAGTAGTCAGCCTCCAAGGTCCTAAGCATTTGCTGAAAAGGAAATATTCTACCATACACACTTTGAAAGGAGTCATGCTGTGAATAAAATAAGCAAAATATTTATATTGATTACAACAAGGATAATAAAATCAATTAGATCTTGCCAAAATTTCCTTTGTTCATATGGAAAATCACTCATTCTCAAGTTTTTTAAAAGTAGAATCAACTTCATCCAAAGATATAACTAGATAAATATATGTTACATGTGTGGATATAATAATGAAAGATTCCGTGGAACATCTCTACTGCATATTTTATCCCATAGTAACCGAACTTGACTTCTCATGTGAGGGCAAAGCCTATATAATTGTTTTTCAGTAGGATTATTTCTCTAATTTCAACCCATGTGACAGCAACCTAATTAGGTGCCTGGTTGCAGAACAGAAATGGACTGAATTCTCCACAGTTGTTGAACTTTGCTCCACTCATATTGAACCTACTCAACTGTCCACATTCCTGGTAACCAAGAAGCTCATTTATCAACACTGTCCACCATGGAAGTCGAGAACTTGTCTTACGGTCTATAAAGAGAATTGAACTTGGAAGGGTCTACGTAAACCTTTCATCTTCAGTGAACTCAAGCCTTCTACATTTACTACAGGCGATTACTTTAGCAGTTCTGTTTCTTTTGTTTGTTTTTTCCAACTTTATATAGCTTACAAAAGCAGTTATACCTTTACTGTAGAAATCTGCAGGGTTTTTAAATATTTTTTAAACAAAATATCCACTTGCAAACATTTTATGGTTTTTACAAATCTGTTTGTGAGCATGCATTTTAAAGTATCATTCAAGGTTTCACAATCATGTGTTTACTTAACCATATTGCTACATTTTTAGTTTACCATTACTGCTGTTTCCTTTGTTCTTTCCTTAGAAATGCAATTTTTAGTAATTTATCCCTGCAAAAAATCTCTTATAGCATATTTTGAATCCTCCTTAGAACCTGATACAAAGGAAATTTACTTGATTTATAAGTAAGACTTGAGGGAAAATCTGTATTGTATTATAAATTGAATTTATTCAGTTATGGTTCCTATAGTAGATGGGTTTTTTATTTGAGTGGGAGAGGGATATAGAGCTGTAACTGAAGGAGGGTGTATCAGAAAGACATGGTAAATGTCTTCAAGCCTTGTATATTTAGGACAGGAGTTCCCCTTGACCAGTAGTTCTCAAACTCTGTTCCCTGAACCAGCATTATCTGTATCACTTGGTACCTTGTTAGAAATGCACATTCTTAGGCCTGGATTCAGACCTACTAAATCAGAAACTCCGGGGTGGGTTTCAGCAATCTGTGTTTTAACAAGCCCTCCAGGTGATTTTCCGGCCAATTAAATTTTGAGAACCATTGCTCTGGACATTTTCATTTGACTTAAGGCATATTTAGAATACAGGCATACTGCCTTGTTTTATCATGCTTTGCTTTCATTGCACGTCCCAGATATTGTGCTGTTTTGCAGATTGAAGGTTTTTGGCAACCCTGTGTTGTCCAAGTCTATCGCTGCTATTTTTTGAATAGCATGTGCTCACGTCATGTCTTTGTGTCAATTTTAAAACTCCTCACAATATGTCAAATATTTTCATTATTACTCTATCGATCTGTGATGAGTGATCTTTGATGATACTGTTGTAATTGTTTTGGGGCACCAGGAACTGTGCCCATAGAAGATAGCAAACTTAATTGATAAACGTTACAGGGCTCTTACACCACTTGCCAAGATGTGACTGCAAAAGAAAAGTTCTTGAAAGAAATTGAAAATGAACCCATGAATGAAAGGGAACAAAACAGCCTATTGCTCATATAGAGGAAGTTTTGTTGGTCTGAATTGACAATTAAACCAGCCACAACATTCCCTTAAGCCAAAGCCTAATCCAGAGCAAGGCCCTAACTCTTGCATTTTATGGAGGGTGAGAGAGGTGAGTAAACTGCAGAAGAAGGGTTGAAACTTAGCAGAGGTTAGTTCATGAGGTTGCCGTCTCCGTAGCATAAGCATGCAAGATGAAGCAGCAGGTGCTGCTGATGTAGAAGCTGCAGCAGGCGATCCAGAAGATCTAAGATAACTGATGAAGTCAGGTGCACAGATTTTCATGTAGATGAAACAGTATTCCACTGGAAGATGAAGCCAGTTAGGGCTTTCTTAGCTAGAGAAGAGAAATCAGTGCTTGGCTTCAGATCTTCAAAACAGGCTGATTCTCGTGTTAGGGGCTAATGCTGGTGACTTAAGTCTGTCCTCATTTATCGTTCTGAAAATCCAAGGGACCTCAAGAATTATGCTAAAAAAAAAACTCAGCCTGTGCGTAAATGGGACAATAAAGCCTGGATGACAACACCTGTTTAAAATATTATTTACTAAATATTTTAAGCCCACTTTTGAGAACTACTGCTCAGGAAAAAAAAAATGTTCCTTTTAAAATATTACTGCTCATTGAAAATGTATTTGATCCACCAAGAGCTCTGATGGAGAAAATGTCAAGATAAATGTTATTTTTGTGCCTTGTCATGTCCATTCCATAGCCCATGGAGCAAGGGGTCATTTTGATTTTAAGTCATTATTTAAGAAGTACATTTCATAAGGCTGTAGCTGCCAAGGATAGTGATTCTCTGATGGATTTGGGCAAAGTCAATTGAAAACTATCTGGAAAGGATTCGTAATTCTAAGATGCCTTTAAGAACACTCGTGATTCATAGATGAAGTTAAATTATCAACATTCATAGAAGTTTGGAAGAAGGTGATTTTAACATCCATGGATGACTTTGAGAGTTAGAATTCAGTGTAGGAAGTAAATGCAGAGGTGATGGAGATCGCAAGAGAACTGAATTAGAAGTTCTAGTTTGCTGGCTGCTGGGATGCAGTATACCAGAACTAGAATGGCTTCTAAAAGGGGAATTTAATAAGTTATGTGTTTATAGTTCTAAATCTATAAAATGTCCAACTAAGGCATCCAGGGAAAGATACCTTAATTCAAGGAAGACCAATGGGTCAGGAATACCTCTGTGGCTGGGTAGGTTCATGGCTGGTATCTGCTAGTCCCTTGTTCCTGGGCTCTCACACCTCTGGTCTCTGTTCCTCTTGGGGTGCTTCACCCTTGCTTTTCTAGGGCTGGCTTTCATCTCTTGGCTTCCTTTGGCTCTCTCCTGCCTTGCTTAACATCTCATGGCAACATCTAGTGGCCTCCAAGCATCTCCAGACATCTGTGTCTCAGTTCTCCACATGTCTGCATCTGTGTCAGCTCTGCTGTGAAGTTTCTGTTGGCTTTGAGGGTTCAGGCATTTCTGACTCTCTCCAAAATGTTTCCTCTTTTAAAGGATTCCAGTAAACTAATCAAGACCCACCTGGAATGGGTGGAGTCACATCTCCATCTAATCAAAGGTCACACCCACAATTGGGTGAGTCACATCTCTGTGGATATTAACTAATCAAAGGCTTCTACCTATAATGTTGAAACAGGATTAAAAGAAATGGTTGCTCCCACAAGATTGGATCAGGATTAAAACATGGCTTTAAAGGGTACATAATACTTCCAAACTGGAAGAGGAGGTAAGCTGATATTTTGGGAAAATTCATTGTAGAAACATTGTATGTCTCCTATCAATTATACCTTTTAAAAATGCATAGTATGCATAGTATGTCAGGTGGTGGCTCAGAGGCAGAATTCTCACTTGCCATGCCAGAGACCTGGGTTCAATTCCCGGAGCCTGCCCATGTAAAAAAAAAGAAAATAATAATGTGTAGTATGTCAAATAAGCTTGTATAAGAGTTACAGAAATAAAAAGAAAAAAATTACTTTTGATCCCACACTCCAAGAATGTATATTTGCTTGAAAAATATCTTCAGCAACTTGCTCCAATTTAAAAATTGGAACAAAAATACCCCTTTTATACTTGGTTACAGATGACATTAATTTTATTTCAATTTTATTATTTTGTATTTTAATGTTAGAGATTAATATAATTGCAAAGTATTTTAAATTTAATTTTTTCTATTACAAGAAATAAAGCATCTGCAAATTTGATTATGGCCCAGATTTTGTAAATCATTTCTCAAATTCTTTGAATCATTACTTTGGTAAAAGCTGTGTTTCCAAATTTGAATAATTAAATGTGCAGAGTAGAAAGCATTAATTCCTTTTTATTAGAAAAATAATCGCTTTATTCCCTCAGATTGGTTCTAGTGGCAGAGATAGGCCCTTATCCAAGGGAGGAATAATAGATATATTTGAACAGATTGTGACTTTACTGAGAAGGATGAGGACAATTTTGGAGGGCCTGCCTGTTCATAATGCAATTTCCTTTATGATATATATGGACAATATGTGCAGTGTTTTTGCAACACAGTTCATCACTGAGAAGAGTTGACTCCAATTGGACTTTTTTAAACATTTTTTATTGTGAAATAAATACACAAAAATTCAGTAAACTTCAAAGAACAAACTTCATAAGTTGCATTTCCTAATATAACATATATGGACAGCTTAAATGAATGCTATAAGTACATGGAACCTTGAGTAGGTCATGGGATTTTGTAGGTTTGCCCAGAGTTATGCCTTGATAAATGGCAGAATGATTTGAACAGTGAATAAAAATGTATTTGCCAAGTCCCCTTGGGGGAATGGTGAGAAAGGAGGAAAATTCAACTTCCGCAAGGGGAGAATTCTTGATATTCTCACAAGCAGTGGGGACAACCAAGGCAATAGGCTGAGCCCCCAATCTTGGGCTTTGTTCATATGAAATTTAACCCCACAAAGGATAGGCTAAGCCTACTTAAAATTAGGCCTAAGGGTCACCCCCAAGAGAACCTCTTTTGTTGCTCAGATGTGGCCTCTCCTTCCAGCCAGCACAACAAACTCACTGCCCTTGCCCTCTCTACATGGGGCATGACTTCCAGGGGTGTGGACCTTCCTGGCAACATGGAACAGAAATGCTAGAATGAGCTGGGTCTCAGCACCAAGGGATTGAGGAAACCTTCTCGACCAAAAGGGGAAAGAGCAAAATGAGACAAAATAAATAAATCTTTCATGGCTGAGAGATTCCAAACACAGATGAGAGGTTATCCTGGAGGTTATTCTTACACATAATATAGATATCACCTTTTTAGTTAAGATGTAATGGAGAGGCTGGAGGGAACTGCCTGAAAATGTAGAGCTGTGTTCCAGTAGCCATGTTTCTTGAAGATGGTTGTATAATGATATAGCTTTCACAACATGACTGTGTGATTGTGAAAACCTTATGTCTGATGCTCCTTTTATCCACCTTATCAATAGACAAGTAAAACATATGGATTAAAAATAAATAAATAATGGGTGAACAAATGTTAAAATAAATTTAGTGGATTGAAATGCTGGTGATCGGTGAGGGGGAAGGGTAGGGGGTATGCTATGTACAAGTGTTTTTTTTCTTTTTATTTCTTTTTCTGAATTGATGCAGATGTTCTGAGAGGTGATCATGGTGATGAATATACAACTCTGTGATGACATTGTGAGTTATTGATTATATACCAAGAATAGAATGACCATATGGTAAGAATGTTTGTGTTTGTACATTGTTAGGTTTAGAAAAGAAAACGGGCATTGACAGTATGGGATGGGCAGGTGGAACGGGTTGATGTTCCGGAGACTGGCCGTTCTGGGTTTCGGGACTTATGTGGCCTAGGGAACATCTGAAGGTCTTCCGCTTATGAAGAGTAAACTTAGTGCATAAAACTTTTGTGGGATCTCCGATAGAGGACTGGGTGTTCTTTACAGTTAATAGGAAAGATGTTGGTTGCGGTTTGGCAAGCCATGGCAATTCAACAATATCTAGCTGAAGCTTGTGTAAGAATAGCTTCCAAAATAGCTTCTCTTAGCCACCGATACCTTATTTTGTGACATGTATTTTCCCCCATTTTGGTTAGGAAGGCATTGCCAGTCCCAAAGTGCCAGGGCCAGTCTCGTCTCTGGAAGTCATGTCCCATGTTGCTAGGGAGATTCACACCTCTGGACATCAAGTCCCATGTAGCGGTGAGGGGGGTGATGATTTTACTCATGGAGTTGGGCTTAGAAAGAGGCCACCTTTGAGCAACAAAAGAGGTTCTCTGGAAATAACTCTTAAGCATAACTATAGGTAGGCTTTACTTCTATGCTCAGAGATAAGTTTCATAAGAGCAAGCCTCAATATCAAGGGCTTGGCCTATTCACTTAGGAGTCCCTAGTGTTTGAGGGAGTATTAGGGGTTTTAGGTGGGAAAGTTTGATAGTTCCATATTTTTTCTCCAGTCCCTCAAGTGACCTTGGCAATACTTTTTTTTTTTAACATTTTTTTACGTGAAATATAACATATACAAAAAATACGTCTTAACAAGTAGCTACAGAACAGATTTCAAAGTTTGGTATGGATTACAGTTCCACAGTTTCTAGGTTTTCCTTCTAGCTACTCCAAGACACTTAAGACTAAAATCAGCTGGACTCAATATATTATCAATTCAGTAGCCTGTTTTATCAAAACACGCTGTCCAGCCTTGACACTGATAAATTTACTATACTGTAATGATGATTTTTAAGGAAGGAAGGAAATCTTCTGTTAATATTTTTAATGGTTCTGTAAATTTAGATGATTAATATAAATCGGTG
The DNA here is from genome assembly GCF_023851605.1 of Tamandua tetradactyla. Classification (NCBI taxonomy): domain Eukaryota; kingdom Metazoa; phylum Chordata; class Mammalia; order Pilosa; family Myrmecophagidae; genus Tamandua; species Tamandua tetradactyla. Next base: position 38,833,870 of record NC_135331.1, on the reverse strand, counting down.
AGTTTGCAAGTAGAGAATAAGGGTTGGTAAAGTTAATAGTTCAACTGTACTGAGAAATTACAGTAACCGTAGTTGGAGTACATCCAGTATGACATGTCTATCTTGAGAAAATTGTTGTATGAATTTCTTTGAGTTGGTAAGACACTTGGAAATATACATATTCCTCGAGTGTTCACCACAGTTTCCCATTTCCTTTGCAAGTTCCTCTTTAAACCCATAGATTATTTAGGAGTATGTTATTTTATTTCTAAGCATTTGGATATTTTCTTGTTATTCTCCAGTAAGTGATTCCTAAATAAAATTGCCTTGTGACCAGAGAATAAGCTTTGTATGATTTCAGTTCTTTATATGACACAGAATATGATCTGTCTGGATGAAGTTTCCATGTACTGGAATTAGTGGGTATACTGATAGTGAGTGTAATATTCTGTAAATATCAGTTTTAGTTGATGGTGATGTTCAGTTCTTCAGTGTTCTTGCTGATTGTCTCTCTATTGGTTGGATGGATTTTGTGGATTCCTTAGGAGTTTCTATGTACAGATTGTATTTTACTCCTGTGAACGTAAGCAATTTTACTTCATTTCCAATCCAGATGCCTTTTATTTCTTATTTATTTGGTAATTGCCTTGGCCAGAACCTTCATCGCAATGTTGAATAGATGCAGTGAGAGCAGACATTGTTGTCTTGTTCTTGGTTTTAGGGGAAAGCTTTCAATCTTTGTCTGTTGAATTCAAACTCTATTCTATTTCTAGATTGTTGGGTTGTTTTTTTTATCATGAAAGAGTGTTGGATTCTGTCAAATACTTTTTTCAGCCTCTATGAAGATGATTATGTGGTTTTTGTCTTTTGTTTTATAAAAATAAAATTATTTTTATAAATAGTGTTAAATATAAAATAAATATAGTGTAAATATATAAATATAGTGTAAATATAAAATTTATTTTATAAATAGTGTTATTTATAAAATAAAGGACAAAACCACATAATCATCTTCATAGAGAGTACATACCTTGATTGATATTTGTATGCTTAACCTACTTTTTATTCCTGGGGTAAATGTTTTTTGGTCACGGTTGTATTAACCTTTTTATGTTACTAGATTCTGTTTGCTAATAATTAGATGAGCACTTTTGCAACTATATACATAAGAATTTTGGTCTGTTGTTTTCTTTTCCTGTGATGAGAAATGTTTACACTCGTGTTTTGTGGAGGAGTTTGTGAAGGATGGGCATTTATTCCTTATTAAGTATTTGGTAGAATTTACTGGTGAACCATCTGTGCCTGGGCTGTCTTGGTAGAAAGTTTTTTGATTACCAATTCAGTCTCTTTGCTATTGATCTATTCATATTTTCTCATCAATTTTGGTAGCCTGTGTCTTTCAACGGATTTGATCATTTCATCTTATGTCCTTTAATTTGTTGGCATTTGTTATTCTGCTATGATGCTTTTTATGTAAGATTGGCAGTAATTTCTCTCCTTTTATTCATGATTTTAATAATTTGATTCTTCTCTCTTTTTCTTGATTATTGTAGCTAAAAATTTGTCAGTTTTGTGGTGTTTCAAACAACTTTTAGTTTAGTTAATTTTTGTCATTGTTTTGCTATTCTCTATTTCATATGTTTCTCTGTTGGTCTTACTATTTCTTTCCTTTTGCTTGCTTTGGTTTTAAGTCACTCTTTTTTTCTCCCTTAAGGTGAAAAGTGAAAGACTGATTATTGACTTGAGATATTTCTGTTTTTAAAATGCGCATACACAGCTATTAATTTCCCTGTAAGCAGTCCTTTAGCTGCATTCCAAAAGTTTTGCTAAGTCATGTTTTCATTTTTATTCATCTCAAAGTATTTTCTGATTTCCTTTTTTTTTCTTTTCTAATCCATTGGTTAATTAGAAATATTTTGTTTAATTTCCACATATTGTAACTGTACCATATTTCTTTCTGTGATTGATTTCTAATTTAATTCCATCATTTAGAGAACATATTTTATGTAATTGCAGTCTTTTCAAATTTACTGAAGCTTGTTTTATAACCAGATACATAGTCTATTCTGGACAATGTTCCACATGAGTTTGAGAAAAATACATATTCTTTTATTATGTATAGTGCTTTGTAGATGTCTTTTTTTATTTATAATGTTGTTCAATTTTTCTATTTCATCATTTATTCCTTACATCATTTTTCTGTACATTATCAAAAATGAGGAATTCTCCAACTCTTACTGCTTCCTATTTTTCTCTTCCACTTTGACAGTTTTTGTTTTCTCTATATTGGGGCTCTGTTTTTATGTAGTCATATATTTAAAATTCTTATATCTTTCTTTTAGATTGACACCCTCTCATGATTATGAAATATCCTTCCCCAGTAACAGGTTTTCTCTTAAAGTCTATTTTGTGTGATATTAGCAGAGCTGCTATAATTCTTTTTATGGTTCCTGCTTGCATGCTTCCATGGTTATAGACCCTTTTTGATTCTTTTACTTTCAATGTTTGTGTTTTTGATTCAGAAATGCATCTGTTCCATCACCCTGTTTAGGAGCTAGAACTATAGCAGGAACTTCATCCTCTTACGATCAATCCCAAACAGTTGCTTCTCATCATCACTCCCCTAACTGAGCACTGATCCTGAACGTTATACTATTATTCTCCAGATTTTCCTTAAAGTTTTACCCTCTGTGATGATTTGAAGCTATATGTATGCAGAAAAATGGAGCTTTACATGTATTTAAATTTAATATATACCTATGAGTGTGTAGGACCTTTAGATGATGCTATTAAGTTAAGGTGTGTCCCACCTCAACCAGGTTGGGGCTCAGTACTATTACTAAAGTCCTTTATGAGAGAATGAAATTCAGACAAGGAAAAAAAAAAGCTACAGGAAGCAAGAAGGTGAGATGGAACCCAGAAGGAAAGGAAGGGATCAGGAGATGCCATCAGGTGACCGAAAAACCAGAGAGCACTGGTAGCAGCCCCAGAGCACCACAGCCTTTGGGGAGAAAGCATCACCTTGATGGGGACTTGACTTGGACTTTCTTTTAGCCTCAAAACTGTAACTGAACATGTTTCCAGAACTTAACACAGCCCATTTCATGATACTTGCTTTAAGTAGCCTAGGAAACTAAAACAGATTTTGGTACCAGGAGAGTGGGGTGATGCTATTGCGAATACCAAAAATGTGGGAAAGGTTTTAGAATTGAGTAATGGATAAAAGCTGGAAGAATTATAAGGTGCTTGATAGAAAAGGCCTAGATGGCTTTGAAGAGACTGTTGGTAAAAATATGTGTGCTAAATATAATTTCAATATGGAAAAAAATGGAAATGATGGATTTGTTATTGGAAACTGGAGGAACCATGATCCTTGTTTTAAAGTGGCAGAAAACCTAGCAAAATTGAGTTCTGCCATTGCATGAAAGGCAGAACTTGAAAGCAGTGAACCTACATATTTAGCTGAGGAGACTTCTGAGCAAAATGTGGAAAATTAGCCTTGTTTCTCCTTCCAGATTGTAGTAAAATGTAAAAGGAAATGGATAAGTTGAGAACCAAACTCGTGGGCACAAAGAAACCAGAAACTGATGTTTTGGAAAATTCTGAGCTTTCAGAAAGCAAATCCCCAGAGAGTAGTGTCTCATGTTAGAGTTTAACTGAACATGGAACCAGTCAGCCACTTCAGTGTGACTTAGGGTTGGAAATGCTGAAGGACCTATATGTAAAGTCACATGGTCTAATAATTTGGATCCCTGTGCACTACTTGCAAAACAGACAAGTTGTTATGAGGTCTGTATGAACAGAGCCAATGCTTGCCTAGACTAAAAGGGCCAGAAAAGGGCCAGATCAAAGGAAAAATTGCCTCAATGGCAGAACCATGAAAACTGAGATCTAGGCTGGAAACATCTTGGGCCAAGAGAGTGGATCCACCCATGTGTGTGGAAAGGGTGGGCCTGCCCTGGTGCTTGCAGAGGTAAACCTTCTGCTTCATTGTTCAGGGAGAGTGCTGTGACCCCAGTGTTCTGAGAAGGTTGAGCATGTGACCTGGAGACTGTTGACAGTCTGGCCAATACTCCTGTGCTCTGAAAGGGTGGGATCTGTACCCCAGGGATTGCAGAAAATCTGGCCACCACCCCAATGCTTGGAGAGGCTGGAGCTCTCACCCCGTTGTTCAGGAAGAGCATGTCCGCTGCTCGAGCACTGGGCAAGAGTGGGGCTGTTCCTTCTTCAGTCCCAGAAGACAGAACATCATCCCATAGATAAAATCCAATGAGGGTGTGCCCTGCTGAGTTTCAAATTGTTTGGAACCCATGACCCCTATTTTTAATTCCAGTTTCTTCCAATTCTTTACCCTATACCTGCCCCTCCATTGTTATATTAGAAACAGATATAGCTTGTTCCCAAGGTTTCACAGGTCCACAGACAGAGGGTAATTATTCCCCTGGACAGGCCAACCCATAACCAATTTTGATGTGCTAAGCATTGTTTCTGAATGGACTTAAGGCTTTGGGATATTGTGATGGAATATAGAAAGTCCAAAGGGTGGGTCATGGTGATTTAAAGCTGTATGTACCTCAAAAAAAAAAAAAAAACATGTTCTTAAATATAACCCATTCCTGTGGGTATGAGCCCATTGTAAGTAGGATCTTTTGAAGAGGCTACTTCAATTAAGGTGTGACCCATCTCATTCAGGATGGATGTTAATCCTATTACTAGAGTCCTTAATCAGGAGAAAAGAGCCACAGGAAGCAAGATGCTGAGATGGAACCCAGGAGAAAAGGAAGAGACCAGGCGATGCCACCGTGTGTATTGCCATGTAACTAAGGAACCAGGATTTGCTAGCCGCCAGCCCCAGGACACCACAGTCTTTGAGAAAAAAGCGTCACTTTGATAATGCCTGGGTACAGACTTTCATTTAGCCTCAAAACTGTAAGCAAATACGTTCCCATCATTTAATCCAACCTGTTTCATGGTATTTCCTTTAAGCAGACAGGAAACTAAAACACCCTCGTGTAGTTATCTATAAAAAAAAATTCTTTAATTTTCCTGCTTTTGAGCATTCTTAGATAGAATCATGCTATATGTGTTCTCCAGAGACTTGCTTTTTTTTTTTTGCTCGTTTTGTTTGTGAGGTTTATCCCTTTTGCTATGTGGGGCTCTAGTATTGCCCATTTAGGAATAAGAAAAGTATCTTATTCCATCATGTGAATATACCAAAATTAATTTATCCAGTCTATCACTGATGGACATTAATTAAGATTGTTTTCAGCTTCTTTCCCTATGAAGAGTGGTTTCACGAACTTTCTGTACATATCATCTGTGTACATGTGCAAGAGTTGCTCTGGGTCATATACCTAGGAGTGTCTTAAGATTTAAGATTCCAGAAAGGTGGGTTTGTTTTCGTAAACATCAGGGATTCTTATTATTGCAAGGAGAGGACCAATTTGTGGAACTTCTTTGACTGACCCTGCACTGGGTCTGGCTTTTTGGTGTGCCCCAGGATGCGTTTATACCTCTTGAGACACAGTGGACAATGGACAAGTAACTTAGGATCCAGAGGGGGAGTTGGACATGGTCCAGGCCTCGTTGGTCTGTGTGGCCAGTGTTGGCAAGACAATCATTTAGGCTGGCAGACTACCAGTGCTTCGCCGTGAGAACTTTCACTGGGTCACAATCAGAATTCATAGTGATGACTCATACGATGTTTGAGTGCTTCCCTGACCTGCTCTGATGACTTTCCACTCCCCTTGTGAGCAGAAGTGACCACGTTCTGTGCTCTGAGAGGGAGGACGGCACAGCGCAAGGAACATGGGCTTTGCAGTCAGAATACTCAACTTCAGCAGGATTGGTCATTCCCTGAGCTACACAATTAAGTTACTTGGTCTCTCTGAACCCACGTTCCCATCTAGAAAATGGGGATAAAAACATGAATTTTTCAGAGATTTTGTTGTAATTAGGGATCAGCCCTTTGTCTAATATTTGATATGCATTCACTAAATTATGCTGTTGGTAGTGTTTTCCTTGTTACTTTCATCACCTAGATCTCTGAAATCCTAAAGTCACTTTTGATAACCTTTTTTTTCATGCTTTATTGAATCCAATAAATCTGTATCCCACTAACCTTTTTTTGCAAATCCCATCTCAAGTTCTAGTTTTCTTCTCTGATTATTCTCACGATGTTCATCTATATATATATATATATATTCAGTTTAAATATTTAACTTGTGTCCTTTTAGTTTCTTCTCACATGTAACATGTCCCAGTTTGAACTTTGACTCCTGCTTTCAGCAGTGCCGACCTTACCGCCTCCACCCTTTTCCTGTAGCTCAGTTATGGTGTCACCATCAGCTCTGTTGCCCTGGCCAAAAAACCTAGACCCTCCCTGACGCCTCTCTTTTCATCAGTCTGGCAGCAACTCCTATAGATTCTGCTTCCAAACCATGCCATGTGTCTGACCATGTCCAGCCCTTTCCAGTGTCACAGCTTTCTCTGGGTTAATTCCCGCAGCTGCTTTCTCACTACTCCCCACTTCCACTGTGGGCCTTGAAATCAGATCTGATCACTCTGCTGATTAAGTCTCCAAAAACTTCCCAACTGTGATTTTTTTGTTTACTGTTTAAATAGATATGTATTATATATTCCAAAGTGTACTCAGTGGTTCAAAATATCATCATATGGCTGTGCATTTATCATCACAGTAGACTTTTTTTGTGAAAAATATCATATACAAAAAGCAATAAATTTCAAAGTACATTGCAACGATTAGTTTAGAACAGATTGTAGAATTTGGTATGGGTTTCAATTCCATAATTTTAGGTTTTTATTTCTAGCTGCTCTAAGATACTGGAGACTAAAAGAAATATCAGTATAGTGATTCAGCAGTCATACTCATTTGTTATAACCCTACCTTTCTATGTAACTCCACTCTCACCTTTGATCTTTTCCCCACTCTTTAGGGGTATTTAGGCTATGCCCGTTCTAGCTTTTTCATGTTAAAAAGAGCAGTTCATAATATGGGACAGGAAGATGGAACTATCTGCTGTTCTGGAGAGCCTGGCTTCTCTGCATTGCCCCAACTGCAATTACAACAAATTTCAAACAGCTTGCTACTGACCTCCAGATATGATCTGACCTCTAGCTACATTTCTTAACCTCTGTTCTCCTCACTGTGTCCCAGTCACATCTGTCCGCTTTCTCTCCCTGGAATATTCCAAGCTCATTCCCATTTCAGGGACTTTGCATTCACTTTCCTGTCTTCCCAGAACTCTCTTCCCAAATATTAGTGAGCTACCTTTTTGTTATATTTCAGATAGCTCAAATGTCACCTCTTTAGAAAGACTTTCCCTGACCGTCCTGGCATTTACTTCTAAGTTATTTTTAAGCCATTTCCTTTTTTTCTTTATTAAGCAAGTTTTCTAAATTCAACCTTATTTATTTGTTGACATGTTTTTCAGTCTCATCCCCACTAGAATACAAGCTCCAGCAGGATGGACACCGTGTCTGTCTGGATCACTACTGTATTCTCTTGTGCTCTGTTTTGGAAATATGAAGAGAATGCCATAGGAATGCAGAGCACAGAATACTCAACTGTGCCAAGAAATTGAGGGAGGTCTTAACTGAGGAAATTGAGTTTTAGCTGGCATGATAAGGATTTTCCCAGTCAAATGAAAAGGGGAAAGGAACCAAGCATGATAAAGAAAAACATGTTCAAATTGTCAGTTCTCAGAATTGAGAGTAGAATAGTGAGCTTGGTACCTAATGGGTGCTCACAAGCATGTTGAGTTAATGAAGGAATGAGTAAAATGTCATTTGAAAATAAATAATTCCGAAACTTCTTAAGTTTTACTAAGTTATAATGATAAATTGTATATGTACATATGTATTTAAATCACTAAATGTTTTATTTTTCAGAATTCTTCAAAATGTCGGGTAAGTCTTTTTGAGCAAATTTGAATACACTTTGTTTCAAATGTGAATTGGATGATTGCTCTCCTTAAAAATATATATGAAGCTTATTTCTTTTTGACATTGTTTTCATTACTGTTTATCATTTGGAAAATAGAAAGGTGTCCATTTATATATATGAGCATTCCTGTCTGTCTTTGGCAGAAAAGAAGTGAAGGGGGTTGATTTTGACACATATGCACTCAAAGGTCTTTAACGAGATCTTTTTGGGGAAAATTACGTAAAGGAAAAATAAGAGAAAAGTAACTCAGCAAAAGGAGGTAAAGTTTCTAAAAAGCCCATTGTGACAACCTTAATAAAGGGTATTTGAAAAGTACGTCCTGCATTTTCTAGCCACAGATATATGGAGAGAAACATCGCATTTTGGGGATTTTTGTTTTCTATGAGATAAAAGGCATCCAGTTTTTTCTTCAGGAGATGGCAAATTTTGCTTTATACTGGGTCCAGGTTGTAATTCCTCCAGCCTCAGTCAGAGCACGGTATGTCACTGTGTAACATCATGAGAAATGGCTTAACACTTCCCCTGCAGCAGTTCAAGTGAAATGCGGGGAACCTAAGTCACTGGCAATCCTGGCAGAATCACCTCTAATTGTTTCATACAGCACCACTGCTTTTTACACCTTATGTATTTATGGTATTATACTTTAAATTTATTTAGACACATCCGATGTTCAGACACATCCGATGTTCAAAAGGGATTAGAGAGAAAAATCAGATTCATTCTACATATGACTGTTCTCTGTGTTATATCATAAGAGATAGAATTTTTACTCTTGTGGAAGAAATAGACGTGGGTAGGAGTCATCATCAGGTCAGCCGAACAACTAACGTGACAGCTTGTTACTTTGATCACAAGCGCAGTGGAGTTGCTTCTTTATTTATTAACATACGCTCATCCTGAAAATTCACCAGATGTATGAATAGGGTGATGCCTAAGAAATCGTGCGCAGTCTATTATATGTACTTAGCAAGCAGTGTAATAGGGTAAATAGGGTATTTCATATTGGATACATTCACTGATGCATACCAACAATTTACAAAATGAATGCATTCATTTATCATATTATCATCCCATTTGTGTCTGCTCTCTCCCCTCAAGGCATAGTGCCCTCCGCCCCTGAGAAATCTGCAGGTGAAATGGAAAATCAAATGAAGTCAGCAGATCCAACACCTGATAACCTTCCAGTCTACAATTCCCATTTTGTACCAGGTAGGTTAAGTATTCAGAAAGGCTGTCTGCTGGTAGTTCATGTTGCTTTTTAAATTAATTAATTAACGGAGTTATTCAGTAGATGCATTTTGAACATCTATTGGTTGCCAGTTAGTTTCCTGGATATCAATTAGAACAGATTCCTGCTGTCAGAGAATTTACTGGCTACTGGAATGGAAAGTTGTACAAATAATGACAGCAATCTCTGTGCTCTGTTTTGGAAATATGAAGAAAATGCCATAGGAATGCAGAGCACAAAACACTCACTGTACCAAGAAATTGAGAGAGGCCTTAGCTGGGGATATTGAGTTTTAGCTGCATGATTAGGATTTTCCCAGTCAAATGAAAGGGGTAGAGGAAGCAAGCATGATAAAGTAAAACGTGTTCAAAGAACAGGGTCATGGAAGTCCTGGTATGAGGCATGTGTGGGACAAATGTCATGCAAAGTTAGAGAAGTGGAGGTAAGGAGTCCTGAGTGCTGCTTAAGGAGCTTGTCGATCTGAAAAATATTTTTATAATCTGAATATACTATTGGTATAAAATGGATATTATACACTGTAATGGAAATCTGAATAATTATAGTCTTTTTAGAAAGTGATTAGGGAACATGGAAAATGAAAAAGTTAAAAACACTGTGACTGAGAAAATCATTTCAATCAGCATTTTTTATTGATATATATCACATCCCATGTATTCATCCAAAGTGCAATCAATGGTTCACAACATCATCACATAGCTGTACATTTATCACCATAAATGACCTTTTTTCTTTTGTGAAAAATAATACATATACAAAAAAAAAGCAATAAATTTCAAAGCGCATTGCAACTATTAGTTGTAGAATAGATTTAATCGGCATTTTTAAATATTTAATGACTTAGGAAAATGATGAATAAGGTGTAGTAATATTTCTTTACATATATATTTAAAATGTATATTTAGAGGTAGAAATCACTAAGTTAGCATCTGCTTTTTTTTTTTTTACTTGGTCAGGCACTGGAAACCAAATGGGTTAGCATCTGAAAGGACAAAAGAAACTCTACTTTCCATAGGATGGTGTCAAAAATGTTATTTGGGGCAGGCCACAGTGGCTCAGCAGGCAAGAACACTTGCCTGCCTTGCCAGAGGACCCGGGTTCGATTCCCGGTGCCTGCCCATGTTAAAAAAAAAAAAAAAGTTATTTGTCCCTAAATATATGATCTGCAGAACTGCAGTTTACTCTGCCACTGCAGAGTTTTCTGAAAACAGCCGTGTTTCCTTTCCTCTTTTCCCCTTTCCGCATGCTCAGGCACGTTGGATGGAGCTGACCCAGTACAACCCTTCTTTGTTGGCTCAACTTCTAACGTAGGTGTTGGCAACCCAAGATTGTGATGAGGCTGTATCTGCCCTTTTCTTTATATTTTACATCAGCGACTTTATGCGTTCTGCGTGATCTACGTTATATTCCCCAGTCACTCTATGTCCAATATGGTTGGGAATATGTCTATTTATTTCCCTCGGCACCTCAGAATTAGCAGCAGAGTAGGAAATACCCTTCAAATGAAACGACTAGACACGTTGAAAAATAGTACAGTGCAGAGTACACAACTAGTAGATTTTCAATTACCAAAAATAGTAAGAAAAATTCACTTTGTTCGCCACCTAGTGGCTGGACTATAAACATGTTTATGGGGAGTGATGCTAATTGTATTCCTGTAATACACATTAAAGGATGGGTGTACTTGAAATATTTGGCTTTAATTAATTTCTCTAAATTCAATTATATCATTCCCATTTGCACTGTAGTACTGGATGTGTGTGTTCCCACAGAAAACAGTTTTGTTCCAAGTATTTTAAAAGAATAGTTAATAAAGAACCTTTTGTTATATATAGCCTATTTAGAGAGAAAATAGCATCATTTCTTGAAAGTAAAAAGGATGACAATATTCAAAATAACAAAGAAAACACAAATCTCATTAGGCAGTATTTCTCAGACTGTTTTGGTAGGATAATGCTCCATGTCAGACTTCTTTATAGAAATTGAGATACTATAGTTAAACAAGTTTCTTTTGTTATTCTGCAGAACCAGTCATAACCCTATGGCAGTTTCAAAGCGCAAAAGGAATATAATATACTGGTTTCCCACACATAATCTGATCGTGCTCTTTTCTTCACTTCTGTGCGTATCTCTGGATAATATATACTAATAACAAAAATCATTCAATTACATTTTAGTATACAGTTTTCATTGGACCTATAATTTCTATGATGAATAGCCTTATAATATAAATTGTAATTTTCTGAGTGATGTATTGATCCTCAAATTTTATTGATAAGGTACTCATGTTAAAATCACACAGTTAATATCACAGAAATTAGATATCAGTTTGCTGAAATGATATAACAGTTATTAAGATTATTTATGCTTTAGTTGCATTATTGTTTTTTATAATGGTTAAAAAAGGAGTGGAGGGGACGGGCCATGGTGGCTCAATGGGTAAGAATGCTTGCCTGCCAAGCCCAAGGACCCAGGTTCGATTCCCACTGCCTGCCCATGTAAAAAAAAAAGGAGAGGAGGATTTCTCATTTCCTGTCTAATTTGGGTATCAGAAACACAATCATTAAAGTGTATTCTTCATGACAAATTTAACATATTTTGTCCATTTTTCCAAAGATATTAGACCTTGCTCTAATTTGATATTGTTTCCAGTTACTGCCCTTTTTCCCTCAGTCTCTGCTACCTCTCAGCCTCCCTCAAGGGCTCTGTGTGCCCCACCTTGGAAAGTGACATTCCCCAGGACTCTGGTCCCTTTCCCTTCCTTGCCCCCACCTTCTCCTCTCAGCTCTTGCATTGCATTCACTTTTCTTTTATACACTCTGCCGAGTGAACTGTGGTTTCCTTTGCTGTTAACCACTTAGAAATCCCAAATTCGTACTGACCTTCTGTGCTTAAGTTCTAAAAATGGGAATTTATTAAGTTGCAACTTTACAGCTCTAATTTCATGAAAATGTGTAAATTAAGGCAAGGCTGTGAAAATGTCCAAATTAAGGCACCCATAAGAGATTACCTTCACTCAAGAAAGGCTGATGAAGTTCAGGGTTTCTCTTCCATCTGGGAGGGCACATGGCAGAGTCTGCTAGCTTTCTGTCCTGTCTTCTTATTTCATGAAGCTCCCCTGGGGGTATTTTCCTTTTCCATCTCCGATGGTCTCTGGCTGCCTGGGCTCTCGGCTTTTTTCCGAAGTGGTTCCATCTTAAAGGGAACCACTTGAGTGGGTGGAGACGCATCTCCATGGAAACCCACACCTGGCTGGGTCGCCTCTCCATGGAAACAATAAAAAAGATCCAGCCCAGCAATATTGAATGAAGATTAAAGAACTTGGTTTTTCTGAGGTACGCAACAGATTCAAGCCATACAGCAAGTTTCTCTCTTGTCTAGGATTTAGTCGTTGCCTGGGTATATATTTTACACTGCATTGATGGTTGGGTTATTATTTCTCAGTCAAAATAGGGCTGGGTGCCCATGCATGGGGTGTAGACCAGGTCCCATTTATGTCGGATAGGGTCTGGGGAGCCTCTGTAAAGCCCTACGGTTTTCCCCTGCAGTTTCTGACCTGCCCAGCAGATGGCACTCTTAGCTTATTTAATCAGCTGGACTGAAAGTGGCATTCCCATGCTGTCACTTCACTGACCAAAATCTGGCTCAGTGTGGGGCTGTGTCTCCCTCTGTACTTGTGGCAGGACCCAAAGCTGGAATTATAGTGTCTGTCCATGTTGTCTCAGACTCTTCATCCCTCACTGACCTGGGCCTTGAAATGTCTCCCCATTTCCCTTGGGTCCCCAAAGAGTTGATTCAGACAGTTTCTGCCTGGCTGCTTGCTGCTTTGGAGAAAAGATTTTGTGGTTCTCTCCCGAATCCTTCCTTTGGAAGCTCTTCCGTATACTGCCCTCTGCAGCAGCTTGAACCCTGCCATGGATCCTGGTGGGTGTGGGTCCCTATGTCTAGGTGGAAATCTGTCTCACTGCTGGGAGAGATTTTACAGGCTGTGTCCCTGGTGGGAGGGAACCCAGCTGCTGCCTCTGCCTGCCTGTTTCTGAACTGTGCGGGAGTGAGGAGAGCAGAGAGGCTGGCCAGTCTGGGATGGAAGTTTCCTACCTGATATTTTTCTTTCTTTGATTCAGTGTTTGTGGGCTCCTTCTCCAGTCCTTTTTCACCTTACTGAGATTTTGATTGGGATTACATTGAATCTATAGATGAAGTTGCAGAGAACTTGCCATCTTAATACTGAGTTTTCCCATCCATGCGTATGGATATCTCTCCATTTATTTTTCTTTGAGTTCTTTCATCAAAGTTTTGTATGCTCCTTGTAGAGCTCTTACACACATTTGATTAGATTTTTATCTGTTTCTTTGGGGGGTGTTTTGATGCTAATGTAAATGGAATAGTGTTATTAAATCTGAAATTCAAATTGTTCATTGCTAGTTTACAGGAAAGCAGTTGATGTTTGTGTATTAACCTTGTATCCTGAAACCTAGCTATTATCACATTAATTCTAGGTGTTTTTTGTTTGTTTGTTTTTTGCTTATATTGTCTTTGTCAGTCCTTTGTGAGAATCATGTCATTTGTGGACAAAGATAGTTTCACATGTTCTTACCAAAACTGTATACCTTTTATTTCCCTATCATATTTCATTACATTAGTAAGAAATTCAAGTACAAAATGACTAAAGGTGGAGAGAGGGGACATCCTTGTCCTGTTTTAGATCTTACGGGAAAAAACCTGGTTTCTCACCACTGAGTCCTATGTTATCTATGGATTTCTTTGTGGATAGACTTTACCAAGTTGAAGTCCCTCTCTGTTCCTGGTTTGCTGAGAGTTTTCATCATGAATGGGTATTGGATTTCATAAGATGCTTTCTGCAATTATTGTTTTGATCATATCCTTTGCTTCCTGAGCCTGTTGATGTGATGTTATTCCATTAATTGGTTTTCGAATGTTGAAGCAGTCTACCTATAGAGAGTAAATCCCAATTGGTCATGGTGTATAATTCTTTTTATACATTATTGCATTCAATTTACTGATATTTTGTGGAGGATTTTTGCACCTGTGTTCATGAGAAGTATTAGTTTGTAGTTTTCATTTCTTGTAATATCTTTGTCTGGTTTTGATATGGGGTAATGCTGAACTCATGGAATTAACCAGGTATTACATACAGATAATAGGCACTAAGGTAAATAAGGCTTTAGGCTTTAGGGTAAGATTTTATGCTTTCTGCTTAGGAATTAGGTTGTGTTTAATGTTTGCTGCAATGGTAGATGTCAGTCGTAATTTCCTCTAGTATACTTAATTTTGTCTTTCCTGTTGTTGTTGAGTTACCCTAGAAAATACTTTTTTTTTAAGTTGTAGTGTTTATTGGCATAAATTTGTTCAAAATATTCTAATCGTAGTTTTAATATCTTATGTATGGTTGCTTTAAGGTTTTATAATATGCATCTTTTGTAGCAAGCAGGCCTCCCCTTTCTCTTTCTTATTTGGCTGCCGTCTCTTCCCCAGACCTCCTCCCCTGACCTCTGGGAATGGATGAAACTGCAGGCAATAAAGATAAGACACATTCCTTGGATAGGGACCCCTCCCCTAACAGCTCATCTGCTTCTCTAACCTACTTCGCGCTTTAAACTGACCAATTGTCTTTTCCTTTACTATTGCTATTTGCGGTATTAGGCTTGCCCTATCTCTAGCATGTAATAATGTCTATAAAAGTCAATGTTGCCTTTTGTTCCAGGCTCAGACTTTTGAGGTGACTCGGCTGAACCCCGTGCGCACGAGCTAATAAACCACTTGCTTCCCAAAACTGCAGACCCTTAGTCTCAGCCTGTTCTAACTTCACGGAGCATTCCTGGAGGCCTGTGGCCTCCCTCATTCCTGGTTTTTGCACTGCACTTTAACTTACCACATTCTACCTTCAAGTAGTGTTATGTCCTTTAACGTGTAGCATGAGAACCTTCAAACACGGAGCTTCCTTTCTCCTGGACTTTCTCCTTCTGGTATCCCCAGACGTGTATTCCCACATAGTTCTAAACCCCAGAATACGTTTTTTTTTTACTTTAGATAGTAAGTTTTGTTTTAAAGGGATTTAAAAATACAGAAAAAGCCTTTTGTATTAACCCACATCTTTATCATTTTTCCCCCAATGAGTTTTTTTCATCATTATTGTCGACTATTTTTTTGTTTTGTTTTGTAAAAAATAGCATATATACAAAGAAGCAATAAATTTCAAAGCACATCGCAACAATTAGCTGTAGAACAGATTTCAGAGTTTGGTTTGGCATGGGTTACAATTCCACAATTTTAGGCTTTTACTTCTAGCTGCATTCACTTTTTCAGTTATGTCTGTGTCATAATTCTCTCTCAGTTGTAATTCACTGTTGCTATGGTGGAAAGGCATGGGGGCAGGGAGTAAGTGTTCTGCAGTTCATGATTAAATCAACACTTTTTGTAGTGTGCCAGAGTCCCTGGGATGTGACTTACAGAAGAGTTTCTTAGCCCTTTTTCCCCCCTGCATTGTATGAGACAGTATTGCCAGAAGGGGTCCAGTTGTTTAATTGTCCTTCCCCTAAATCATATAAGGTGCTGGTAAAATATCCTCCCTTAAGGGCAGGGCTTTGTTAGGGAGAACAAAAAGCTCTGAGCTTATTTAAAAATTTTACTTTTTCCCTCCGTTCTTGGAGGCAGAGTTCTCACCTGCCATGCTGGAGACCTGGGTTTGATTCCTGGTGCCTAACCATTTAAAAAAAAAACTTTCTTTGTGGCAGTTTTCCCTGTGACATCCATTTTGTGGATTTAAGAAAAGTCATTGATTTTCAGTTTGTCCAGCTTTTTTCCATCTGTGAGGGTGGACGTGACAACTACAAAGCCTTTTACATGTTGATGTGGAAACCAGAAGTCCCCCAAGTCTTTGAATTTTAAAGAAATCACTATTAAATACAAAGTTGCCACTGTTTAGCTTAAGAAACCTTTGATAAAACAAGAAATCACAAATTTGCACCCATATTGGTTTTTGTCATATGCTAATTCATTTTATAAGTACTCTTTTTATAATATTCTGTCCCTTTAAGGAAATCTGGTTCCCTTGATCATGATTTATAATGATAAATCAACATGCATCAGCTCCCTGGCTAGAGGTGAGGTGGGGTGGGGTGGGGAGTGGAGAAATAGTGGAGGGTACCTTTAAGAAATTGAATCTAAGGGATGTCAGGATTGGTGAGCAGTCTGAGAACTAGATGACAAGGGTAAAAACAAGCGATTGAACTGAAGGCATGTAGTTCAGTTAGTAAAAGAACTGCCTTGGACAGTGCAACAGTGGCTCAGTCACAGAATTCTCGCCTGCCATGTCAAAGACACGGGTTTGATTCCCGGAATCTGCCCATGCCAAAAAAAAAAAATAAATAAAAATAAAACACTTTTAAAGTTAAGTAGAACTTTCTACCTTCGTGAATCTGAAATAATCATAATAACAAAATTTGCACTGTCATCTGTAAGGCCTTGTGTTAATCCCACAACAACCTAATAGAGTAGGTATATTATTATCCTCAAAAGAGAAATAGACTAAGGCATAGAGAGGCTAACAAGTTGCCTGATATTTCAAACTTTATTTCTGCACCTCTGAAATGAGAAGTAACTATCTCATAAGGTTTGGAGGATTAAATGAGTTAATAATCTGGAACTCCCACTGCTATATTTTTGGTACATGGTATTGTCTCAGATCCTCTTGCTATTTTTAGGAAGCTGTCATGTGACCCATGTCATCTCCATGTAAAAAGCCATGTTAAGCTCCAATCTATCTTCATTTAACAGCATATTATACTTTCATCTGTTTTTTAATACAGGGCCCCCTGGACCAGCTGCCCCTCTCCCTGCAGGCTACGCAGGAGTCTTGCCTATGGGTTACTACATTCCACACCAGCCCAGTACCTTCCCCTTGCGCCAGCCAGCTGGCAGTGCCCATCCTCTCCAGTATCAGCCTGGCAAATATCCCGTGCCGAATCAGCACCCTACTCCCGTAACGTGGATGCCAGGACCGGCTCCTATGCTCAATTGCCCTCCTGGTCTGGAATGCTTAACTCAGGTATTTGAAACAAATCCCAATTCTTTTCATAAAGGAGTATGACTGTGGGGATCTGGAAAGGAGAGATAGAAGGCTGGATAGAGTAGATAAAGGAGATGGGCTGGTATTGACAGACGCCTAGTTTGTGGGACCACAAGACTGCTGGTAGAAATTTCAGAAATGTAGATGGAGAACAGGGAGCAAGCACGTTTTAACTGGGAAGAATGTAGTTTGGTGCAAAAGATGCATGTTGAATTTTAAGCTATTTAAGATACTCTGTTGAGTAAAGTGAAAACAATAGGAATAGAAGAAGAGTTATCATAGATGCATTTGGGGTGTCATTTGCTTAGAAGTTAAAGGTCTTAGCATTAATGAAAATGACGGAAAGAACAGAGTCCTTGACACGGGGTGACTGACCAAAGTGCCACCCTCACCATCCGTGAATTTCATGAGTGACTCCCACCTCCACAAAAAAGATGCAATGTAAGAAAAATAAGATATTACTTCAAGTCCAGTCCCAGAGACCCCCTTCTCACAACTCACCCCCTGAAGACCACCAGTCTCCTTTCTGCATAGACCTTCTGGGGTCACCAGAACAGCCAGCTCAGAAACTGGGACGGTATGCAGGGTATTATTTAAAAACTCTTGTCTAAACTTGAAAACTTTGCTTATCGAAAATAAGACAGAATTAGTGTTGGAAACTCTGAGACTTCTGAATCTTATTTTGATTTTGGAAGAAGGGATATTGAAATACATTATAAGCAAAGGGCTCACCAGTTCAATCCTTGTGTCCTCATTTAGTTACTCAGGTATTCCTTGGAGTTGGCAGCTTTCTTTTTTCAATTCCCTGCTTTGGTAGGGACTCCTAATCCTGTAAAATGGTATGTTGTTATAGTTTTAATGCATGAAAGTCAGTATATTAGGAAAGTTTGAATTTTATATGAGCCAAAAATGTTATTAAATTGCTGTTTTTGTAAAATATCAATGAAATACAAAGAGAGGCATTAATGTGTAATGCTAGCGTCAACCCCTACATTATGTCAGGAGCTTATAAAATGTTTTTAGTTGATAAAATTTAGAAAGTGTTCTTTTTTCACACTTGATAAGTATAGGAATTGGCTTTGGAAATCCAAGACCTTCTGGAGTCATTTATCTCTCTTTTAAAATTGTGTGGCTTTAAATTTTCTTATTTAAATATTAATTTAATTTAATTATTAAAGCATAGTTTTCAGTTTCTTCTATTACTCTGATGGAGGTTAAATGAATATATTTTATGGGTTCTACTTTCACTTACAGGAATGTTTTTGAGTTAAAAAGAAATAAACAAAATAAGAGAAAACACAAGTTTGGAACCAGACAAACCTGGTTTTAAATTCTGGCTTTCTCCCTTTAAAACTTGGAATAACTTTCTTAGCCCCTTGCTGCCTCTCTTTAAACATCTATAAGTCCTACTAGCAAATGGCAGTATTATCAGATTGTTGTGAGAATGGTTGAAGAGATAAGGTTTGTAAAGTGCCGTATATTCATGGCACACAGGACACTCAACAGATGACAGCTGTTTGGATGCTATTAGTTGAAACGCCTTCTTAGATGTGAGTGGCAGATCGATAGTCAGCCATTCCTTTCATCTGCCCTGGTCTTTTCGAGATCTCATGTGCAAGGTCCATGCATCCGATGTTGGCGGGATTATATGATTACTAGAGATGTGGCTTTGCCAGGGACTCCACCAACTCCTCCAAGAACTTCTCCTTAATGGCGTCGTGTCTTCCTGGGCAAACTTCTTCCCTCTTAAAGTGCTTCATTTCTTTCGGATATTATGCTCTGCAGTGTCCATGGACACTTTTATTAAGTAGTGAAATTTTTACCTATTTTTACCTAAAAATCTTATTCCTAGATTTTTACTTCCTGGGATTTGTTAAAGGCACTGTAAACCATTTTAATGAGCACTTTTGAAATTTTATAAGACATCGATAAAAGTCTTCAGTTAAGTGTGGACTGTGTCCTCACTCTAACTGCTTGCAATCAATCACGCCACAAAATATTCACATCCAATTAAGTCATTTTCAGTTTTTGACGCCTCCACAGGTATATATTTTTCATTCATTAATATATACAACAAGTATTTAGGGACATAGAGTCTTTCAGTCAATGTTCTGTGCTCAGAGGTTAGGAATAATATAAACTTGTATTAGTCTAATATAAAACTGTATCAGTCTGTCTGCCAAAAAGGTTTCTTCCTTCTGCTAGAATGTTCTCAAATATGAGATGATGGGCCAAACTGTCCATTGTGAGAGTGATTCCTACATAAAATTAAGATGGAAGTTATCTGATGGTATTCCCAACTTCCCACTCCATGGTGTCCCATCTCAGAGTTTTTCTTTTCCTTTCTCTTAATCCCATTCAGATTAGACCCTCCCCTTATTAAAATGTGTACTTGGGGAATAACTGGTATTAGTAGCTCAAGTAAACAGAAGCCAGTGTGTTAGGTTTTCTCAGACATACTTGTGCAGTAATATAAATAATATAAAATAGGCCACTCCTGTGGTAGAAACACTAATGGGTAGGGGCTGAATTAGGACGTTGTTTCTTCTAAATGCTGTTACTGTAGCAAGTCGATGGTTTTCTGACTCAAACAGGCAACTGTTTCAGTCTTTTACAGTGGGACTGCAGAAACTGTTTCCTCCCTGAGCTGCAGTGTTAATAATCATCTGATCAGGTACAGATAAGCTCATTTCAGGTGATGAAATACTTTTGATTCCATTCAATTTCAGAAGACTATTTTTTAGTCTGAGTTGATACATTCCGATACCTATTTCATCGATTTCTTTTCTAATGCGTATTTGATTAAATCCTGTTATTTCTAGCTCTCCTAACTGCTTTGTTCTATCCCAACAGTTGGACAACGTACACGTCCTTCAGCATTTCGAGCCTGTGGAAAGTATGTATGATTTTAGAGTGTGCAGCAGTATTTTGTAGCATTCTGTGGAAATTTTGCATCATCTATTAGTTGCTGCTTTATGTTGATCACTTTTAGTGGTTCAAGGAGAAAAAAAACTCTGTTACCCAATTTTCCAGAAAGTAGAAAAAGGAAATTATTCTGTATAATTTTATACTTTATATTTTTATATCTTATAGCCACTTTAATTTTTTAAAATCTGGTAGCCCTTGTACCTTTATGCATCCTCCTGCCTCCACATTCCCCTTTCATAGATTAAAAAAAGTAGTTGCAGGAAGGCTAAATCAGTCAGCCAGGGGTGCCCCAGTCAGCTGGTCAGTGACAAAGAAAGACCAGCTTTACTAAACTCCAGTCCAGTGTTCTTGCTCTGGAGGTAAGGTACACAGTTCGCATGCAGCCTGATTTTGGCTCCTCAATACAGGTTTGCTAACCCTTATAGCACTGGCTCTAAATATTCATTTTGCCCACCACATTCAACCTTTGAATTTTCTTGGTTCCTTTATTTTATTTGCAGTGATCAGCAGCCTGGATCATCTGGACATATTTCATGAGCCGTTTAATTCATGGTCCAATGTATAATTTCATTAAACGAATCTTAAAGTTTTCTGAATTCAAACAGCACAGGAAATAGTTTTGGTCTTCCATCTGTGTGCAAGATTTGAAAAATTATTTTACACTGAGCTTCTAAAAAGAAATATTTCACAATTTCAAAATTATTTACAGATTTGGGGAGCTTATGAGTTATTTCAGTGTTCTCCTTAATTGCATACACGTCACCTGGAATTTTTGCAAAGCTCCTTTGCTCTAAGTTCTCAAAGGCTTCAGGAGGCCTTTTTTAACCTCCTCTAATTGACGAAGGGTTTCTCTTCTCATTTCTCAGTGTGTCTAGGCTTTGAAGCCAACAACAGATACGATGTGAAGAACAACGCAGACGAGATGGTGTACATCGTAAACGAGGACACCGACGACTTGACCAGGAACGCGTACCGGACGCTCCGGCCCTTTGTCCTCCGCATGAGTGACCGCATGGGCCGAGAGGTCATGACCCTGCAGAGGCCGTTCAGATGCTCCTGCTGTTGCTTCTGTTGTCCCTCCACCAGGCAAGAGGTCCGAGGACGGAGGCCCAGTCTGCCGGTTCTTTTTAACGCCACTCTTCAGGCCAAGGCTGGGCTCCTTTCTCTGGCTGGGCCATTCAGGACTAAAGATGGGAGGGAGCAGGCCATCTCATCCCACCTAGGGAGACTCACAGAGGGCTTCTTGTGGGCTCATGCTCTTCAGGTTCTAGGTGTTGGGCCAAGCACAAATTAGGGTTGTTTCGTGAATGCCCCCATTGTATTAGTTTTGTCTGCTGATTTAGAGATTTATGGCTATTGACAATGGCTCCTGCCCATTTATCTAAATGTATCTGCATATCACCAGAAAGGCATTGCTAAACATAAACATACACTCTTAGAAGTGGAAGGGACCTGAGTTACTTGGTGCTACCCACACAACCCACAACTTTTCAGATATCAAAAAAAAGCTCAAGAAGATTGTGTCCCCCAAGGGTCTCGCCGTTGGTAGGTGACTGTGCTGGACCTGGAATGCAGAGGTGCTGAGTTACAGTTTGATTCGTCTTCAGTAACCTTCATGACTCCTGGAAGGTCGTTTGCTGCAGGGAAAAGAAGAGCAGTTTTGCACAGAGGCCAGGGAGTTTGAATTCCAGATATGCTGCGTACTTTAAATTGAGGCGACTCACTTAGTCGCTTTGAACTTCAGTGTTCAGATTCATAAACTCTGCGCAGCAGTACACCATAGGATTACTGCGATAGTTAAATGACAAAGTACCAGCCTCTACTCAATTTATTTACAACCCTCTCTGTCCGCTGATTTCTTAACCTGTAAAACAGATATAATAAAATATGTCCATAGGATTGTTTTGAGGACTAATTAGTAAATAAATATTGATGTCTTAGGACAATACCTGGCACATGGTACAGTGCTCAATGAATATTCGTTATTTTTCTCAGATATTCCCTGTTGTTATTTTCTTTGTAATAATAGCCTTATATTTGAGATGAATCTTCACCTCTAACCCCTGATTCTTTTGGATGAAGTATTTTTCTTCATAATAATGACTTGGAATTTCTTCTCGAATTCTATGATGAAGCACTCCGAGATGACAAGATGTCTGGATGTAGTAAATTGAATAAAAATGACAGCCTTAGTCCAGTCTGTGGAACTTTCGTCCCACAACCTTATCTAGATATATTTTCCAGTTTCCCTTGTAATGTGTCTATCTATGTATCTGTGATGTACCCACTACTACAATTCAGATAGCAAGCATTTCCATCGTCACAGGTATTCTCTCTTAAAACCATCCACCTTCTGTCTCTGCTCCCACAGTAGTCTTTAACCCCTGGAAACCACTAATCTGTTTCCATCTCTATAATTTTGTCATTTCAAAAATATTATATAAAAGGAATCATACAGTATAGGACCTTTTGGGATTGGCTTTTTTTTTTTTTTTCATTTAGTGTAATTCTCTTGTGTTTCATCCAAGCTGTTGTGTGTTTCAACAATTCAATCCTTTATACAGCTGAATAGTATATCATGGGATGGATTTTTAGACATTATTTTTGCAAAATTTAGACTTTTAGGCTCTTAGAACTAACTCATATGACATCCCAGCTACAGGAAGCTGTCAAATGTGTGTGTGTGAGTGAGTGAGTGTGTGTGTAAGAATATGTATGAATACCATACAGGCTTGACAAACCATGACCTGAGTAGTCCCCCTCATGATGACCCAGGGGACTTAAAATTCTTAGAAAGTGAATGTGAAACCATAGAATAGTCAGGAGAACTTTCGCTTTGGGCTTATACCAAATAACTTAATCTTTGTGACTCTTTTGTCATGATTAACTAGGAAGATCCTCATTCTTTAGAGAAGAGTATTGCAAAGACCATTAAAAGAGAGTAGTGTGCAATATTTCAATATAATTCTAGAAATGGCTTTAAATGCACATTCACACACTCCGTTGGTTTTACAACATGGAACTTTTTTTGTTTTCTGATAAAATTGATTTTTTTTTATTTTAATTGATTTTTTTAAGAAAAATTTTCATTTTACCTAACTTTAAAGATAGTAAGTTAGTCTGTTACTGTGTTAGGGATTCTGTCAGGTCTTTGTAGTTCAGAGACAGAAGACATTACTATGGCACAGCCAGCAGCGTGAGCATCAGCATGCTGACAGGGGTCCATTGTCTCTCCCCCTCCCGCCACCCACGTCCTATGGAGTCGATCTGCAGATGCCACCTGGGCAGCATCCCAGCTTGGAGACTCCACCACTTTGATGCCAAGCAGTAGCAAGCCTGCTCTCTATCCTGAAAGGAAACAGGACCTTGCAGGATAGGTTGCGTGCTGCAAACACATCTCTCAGAAGGTAAAGAGTGGTCAGGGCCTTTCGTTCTTGGGACACCCAGCAAGACGTGTGAGAAGTCCATGGAGGTCTGTCTCCCCCCAAAATAATTCCCCTAGTCCTGGTTTGATGTAAGAACACATCTGGATCATGTGTGTATGTTAGTATGTATAAATGTATGACTATAACACGCTCTCCTCCGTCGCTGCTTCGTTTGCAGCTGGAGGTGCAGTGCCCCCCCGGCGTGACCATTGGCTCTGTGGCGGAGCACTGGAACCTGTGCAGGGCGGTTTACAGCATCCAGAACGAGAAGAAGGAGACAATGCTGGGAGTGCGCGGGCCGTGCTCGACGTATGGCTGCGGCTCAGATTCC
Organism: Tamandua tetradactyla; assembly: GCF_023851605.1. NCBI lineage: Eukaryota > Metazoa > Chordata > Mammalia > Pilosa > Myrmecophagidae > Tamandua > Tamandua tetradactyla. Next base: position 38,809,906 of record NC_135331.1, on the reverse strand, counting down.
GTCTTTGAGGTAGCTACTGTTAAAACAACGTTCCCAATGTTTCCTCTCTAAGTGCTGACAGACCTAAGACTGATCTTAGTTGGTTTTTTTGTGTGCGTAAAATGAGGTCTACAAAATCGTCTGCAAATTAACATGGTTGATGAAGAAAATGCTGATTAACCAGTTGACATGAAGTAATTTTCAAATGATTGCTAGTCAATTGCTTGATTTTTTTCCAACACATGAGCTCATTTTTCATTATTTCATCATTTGATAAATATAAAAAGAGGTAGAAGCCATCTAAAGCATTTTACCTTTTGAGATTAAATAGCCTGAACAAATCCATTTATTTATTTAATCATCTGTTTTCCCCTGAAACTTTCTAGGGTGGGAACATGGGTCCTGAATAATTTTGCGAATTGCCTACTTGCAGGATAGAAGTCTCTCTGTGTCCTCAGGAAATAGGGCAATGCTGATATAACTGATGTTAGGTCATATTATAACATTTTCAGGAAAGAAAAAAGGAAAAAGCAAAACTTCTGGTTTGCTTTATCTCAGTGTCTACAACTTGATACCTTCTTACCTTGAATTTGAAAAAAGAAATTTCTAAAAGTATTTCCTGGACTTTTTGAAGATTCCCTTTTGAATGCATTGCAATCCAGCAAGACTTATCATGTACCAAAAATGCACATTCAAATATTTCCTATAATACCCAATAAAGATAGTTTTGTTTTACTAAAAGACCACTGTAGCTGTGGGGAGACTCATTCCCATCACCAGGTGACAAAAGAGTTAGCATTTGAGTATTTGCCCTGTGACAAGTGCCGAGTTTTCCTTTCAAAAGCTGAAGTCTCGTCCATAGCTTCAGGAATGCACAGGAAGTTTGGCCCTTGAGTCCTTGAGTGATTAACAGAAGTTATGATGTAACAGTTCATCTCTTCCTGCTGTTTGCTCGTGTGACTCTCTAGGCTGGAAGTAGTTTTCTGTCCTTGTCGCCAATTCCAATTTTTTGCTATATTGAGATAATTTAAGAGACAATTTAAACTATACCTCCTTCAGCAAGCTCCCTCTAACGCCTCAGGTGAGAAAGTAGAACGTGCACTGGCCTGAGAACCAAGTTTTAATCCCGCTCGGGTACTAACCAGTGGCAAGCCACTTAACTGTTATTGGCCTTAATTTGCACATTCGAAATGTGGTAGTTAAATTTGTTTTCTGCACTACGTTTATGCCATTTCAGTGTAAACTATTCCTAAGTGAAAGAATAAAGCGTATATTTAAAACCTTCCGGATGTCATAAGGTGTGACGTCCTCATCTGTCCAGGTCCAAGCCCTCGACGGCGTCACCTGTATCGGCAGCATCATTCGGAAGTGGAACGGGTTGTTGTCAGCCATGGCCGACGCCGACCACTTTGACATCCGCTTCCCAGTGGATCTGGAAGTGAAGATGAAAGCGATGATTTTGGGAGCTTGCTTCCTCATCGTAAGCCTTTCGCTTCTGGGGGACCCTGGGAGAACTCCTCTTTCTGATGAGAGTCAGTGTCGTGGACTGGAAAGGAATAAACTTTGGAGCTAAGTTACCTTCTCGCTGTGCCACGTAGTCATTATGGGACTTTTGCAAAGTGTTTAACTCATGCGATCTTCAGTCTCCTCATCTGTAAAACTGTGATAAAAAAAAAAAAAACGCATTTTTCATGGTTACAAAAATTAGCTATCATATGTGAAAAATGGCCAGCAGAGCGTTTGGAACATTTTGGGTAATCACTGGGTAGCACCTGTCACCACTGTATGTTATTTATCATTCTCACTACTTAAAGATGATTGTCCTGTGATTCCTTAAAGAAATAAAATAACTCCAAAGCTCACGTCCTTTCCCGTCCTCCTTACTGCCTCTCTACTATCCATGTACTCCTTGGGGTTTTGTAGTTTCCTTAGAGTTATTAGGCACACTTCCAATGGCCTTTTCCTGACGATACAGTTTATAGTCATAGATAAAGTGCATAAATAACCATGATAATATTTGCCTTGAATACCTAATTAAAATTAAATGATAAATAATTAAACTAATAGTGATTGGTAAATTTAGAGTATTTAATGCTTGCTATAACAAGTTTTTCTTCCTCTTAACAGGAATAATTTAATAAATTGCTATCCTAAGTGGGTATCTTATTGACTACCAAAATTCCAAGTTCATAATTGCCACTTTTTGTATGCAGTCCTCTTCTTAAAGATTTTGTAAGATGCATTTTTCCTAGACTGGACTGGGAGATCCCCTGATAAGCTACAAAGGGTGATACTGTGGGCTTGGGTTTTTGTCTTTTTATAATACCAATGATAAGTATACCTTTCATTCCTGTGGTACTTTTCTGTTTTACAAATTGTCATCCGATAATTCTAGAAATGGCCTTACTTCAACATAACGTTCATTATTTTAAATATATGTAAAAGTCAAATATATTAATTTCTGCAAAAACAGTAACACAAACTCTCCTATTAATTTTAAGATTCTTGTAGTAATGCTTTTAAAATTTATTTTATTCTAGTCATGTAAAGGTATATGTAAATTACAAAGCTTTTAAATACTTTGCTGTTAATAAAAGCAATTAGCAAATTTCTGCATAGACACTTAATTACTAATCAATATATATTACTGTTTTTCCAATTCCAGGACTACATGTATTTTGAAAGATCTCCAAACCAACATTCAAGATAGAGGAACACAGCAAATCAACAATTATGTTCAATAAAAAAATTTTAGAAAAGTTTAATTGGGCTTAGAGTCAACGTTCAATTATTTGCACGTATATTTCTCTATGTGACTGGTTTTGTTTTGTTTTTTCTCCTGGGCAGGCATTGGGAATGGAACCCGGGTCTCCAGCATGGCAGGTGAGAACTCTGCCACTGAGCCACCATTGCCCACCGTTGGCAGGTTGTTTTTGAGTGTTAGTTTTAACAGTAGGTTGAGAGCATGAGTGGGAGAACACAATCTACATGTATTTTTCAACTTAATGTGGGTCTATTTGGTAGACTAGTGTTCACTCTGGAAAAGCTATGACCTATTAACCAAGTAAACATAGACTCAATAGGTTTGAAAAGACTGTAAACGTGAGATAAAGGAAAATAAATCTCAGAGCTCTTACAATAAGTGGTAGTCAAAAGATTGGGGATTTTTTAAAGCAGTCTTTTTGGGGATAGAGTGATGTAGTTTCCATCTGCAGCCTTCTGTTACCCTCCCCTGTCCATCCACATGTCCTGTTATGAAAGGCAGACTTGGTTCCAGATGAATAGAATGATACGCTTCATCATTAAAGCAAAAAGTAAGGCAGACAGAAAGATTGTTTTTTATTGTGCAAGGAAAATTTTACTTGTGCACATGAGTCAAAGCCTCAAAGTGCCAAGTTTAAGCCTCAAACTGCCGAGTTTATAAGAGTTCAGTAGGCTCTTTAATTCTGTCACAAAATAAAGAATATATTATATTATGATATTTATGCTCCCCATTCTGTATCATTGACAATCAACAGCTGTCTATAAATGGAAATAGGATCACGCTTACAGGAAAAGAGCTGACTCTGGCCACAGTCAAGCAAGGGGCCTCAGTGCCCTTATAAGAAATTTGCATTTAATATATGTAACTTCTTTGGTCACAGATGCCGGATGCATAAAATTCGAAGCTTTGGCCTAGTCTCTGAGATTGCCTGTTGAATCTTTGTATCTCATTTGGTGTGAAGCAAAGGAGATTTTTTTTTTAAGAAGCCCCCTGATAATCACCATGCTTTTCTAATGGCAAGAGTTAGAATTTTGCTTTCAAATTTGGAATGTAATGTTTTGTGTTACTTTATAAAAGTGAGAATACAGATTCTGATACAGTATAAATGCTTGATATTGCTTCACTGCTTTTCATTTACCTGATAGATAAATCTAATGCAATGCTGCAAACTTGTACTTCTCTGTAATCCACAGCTGTCAGTAAAGACTGTGTGGGATCAAATAGCTACAAAGAACTATATCACTTCTTTGTTTGCACTAACTAATTAAAAGCATAGTACAGGGCCTGCCACGGTGGCTCTGCAGGCAGAGTTCTCACCTGCCATGCCGGAGACCCCGGTTCGATCCCTGAAGCCTGTCCATGCAAAAAAAAAAACAAAAACAAAATAAAAATAAAACATAGTACATAAGTGAATATAATCTAATTAATCAACTTACCTCTATTGCACTTTAGTTTCCTATGTGGACATCAACTGTATTTTTTCAACATAGCCAATATGTGGAATAGAAATGCATTCTTCTGCTCCTTACTGACTAAAAGAGTCTGAGTGTTCTTAGATATGGTTTCTGTGAAATGAGGGCCTTAGCCCACAAATTACTGTTTTTTGTTTTGTTTTCTTTTTTTTTTTTTCAAGTGAAAGTGCCTTATTTTTAAGTGAGTCATCCTTTGATGGTGAAAGTTTTACTTTGTTGTAATGTCCACTTTTACATGCTGCTACTAAAAGCTGTTGCTTCTAAACTAATTCCTCTTTATATTTGAAAAAATAAATATTATATATAAGATTGCAATCTTAAACAGACATATATATTATTTCCAGTAATGATTATGACATTTTTATATAAAAAATAAGACATTGTATTCAGAAAGTTTAACTATATAAACTTTTCATTTTTACTTGCCTACATTCAAAGACCTGCTGCATAATACTAAATAGAACTGTATTTTTCAAAGAAAATTACATTTAAAATTTCTGTTTAAGATTTTTGAATTATTAACATATCTTTTAAAGTTATGATTTTCATTTCTTTAAAAATGTGCCTTATATTTTTATACTATACTTCATATTGTAATTTCTATATTTCTGAATAATATTTCAATGTGCAGATTGATTATGTTGATAAAAAACAAGCTATTCTCTGAAATTTGTTTTTTGTGTGTCCTCATACTGGTATTGGCTATTAAATAAATATAATACTTGTTAATAGTAAAATACTGCTTTATTTTTTGACTTGTGATTGAATTTGAATACTTCAAAGGTATTTCTGAAGTGATTTCTTATCAAATTTGTTCAGGGGGTTGGTTTCCTATTTAAATTTAATAAAAATAATGTCATGTCTGTAATGTTGCAAAGTAGTGAATAGCTTTCTGGCACAACCAAGTTATTTATAAATGTTTATTGCTAATTTACTTGTCTAAGATTCATTTAAATAGCAACCATAAACTTCAGTTTCAGTATATTTTGCAAAGTGGTTTCAAGGTATGGCACCCTGCCCAGTTAGCACTTAACTGCTGGCTACTCTTCATCATTCAATGTAAATTAATATGAATTTACAATTAATGTTGCCAGCATGAGAAACCCATAGGGCTAGATTTAATAAACTAGCATCAAATTCACCTCTTTGAGACAAAAGACCTATACAAAGAAAACTATAAGAAATTGTTAAAAGAAATCACAGAAGACCTAAATAGATGGAAGGGCATACCGTGTTCATGGATTGGAAGACTAAATATAGTTAAGATGTCAATTCTACCTAAATTGATTTACAGATTCAATGTAATACCAATCAAAATCCCAACAACTTACTTTTCAGAAATAGAAAAACCAATAACCAAATTTGTCTAGAAGGGCAGGGTGCCCTGAATTGCTAAAAGTATCCTGAGGAAATAAAATGAAGCTGGAGGTCTCATACTGCCTGACTTTAAGGCATATTATGAAGCCACAGTGGTCAAAACAGCATGGTATTGGCATAAAGATAGATATGTTGACCAATGGAATTGAATAGAGTGCTCAGATATAGACCCTCTCAACTATGAACATTTGATCTTTGATAAGGCAGTAAAACCAACTCACCTGAGACAGAACAGTCTCTTCAATAAATGGTGCCTAGAGAACTGGATATCCATATGCAAAAAGAATGAAAGAGGATCCATATCTCACACCCTATACAAAAGTTAACTCAGAATGGATCAAAGATCTAAACATTAGGTCTAAGACCATAAAACAGTTAGAGGAAAATGTAGGGAAATATCATACATCTTATAATTGGAGGCAATTTTATAGACCTTATACCCAAAGCAAGAGCACTAAAGAAAGAAAGAAATGGGAACTCCTCAAAATTAAGCACTTTTGTGCATGAAAGAACTTCATCAAGAAAGTAAAAAGACAGCCTACACAATGGGAGACAATATTTGGAAATGACATATCAGATAAAGGTCTAGTATCCAGAATTTATAAAGAGATTGTTCAACTTAACAACAAAAAGACAGCCAATGCAATTAAAAAATGGGAAATAGACTTGAACAGACACTTCTCAGAAGAGGAACTACAAATGGCCAAAAGGCACATGAAGAGATGCTCAACTTCCCTGGCCATTAGAGAAGTGCAAATCAAAACCACAATGAGATATCATCTCACACCCACCAAAATGGCCATTATCAACAAAACAGAAAATGACAAGTGCTGGAGAGGATATGGAGAAAGAGGCACACTGATCCACTGTTGGTGGGAATGTCAAATGGTGCAACCGCTGTGGAAGGCAGTTTGGCAGTTCCTCAAAAAAGCTGAACACAGAATTGCCATATGACCTGGCAATACCATTGCTAGGTATCTACTCAAAGGACATAAGGGCAAAGACACAAACAGACATTTGCACACCAATGTTTATAGCAGCATTATTTACAATTGCAAGGAGATGGAAACAGCCAAAATGTCCATCAACAGACGAGTGGCTAAACAATCTGTGGCATATACATATGATGGAATATTATGCAGCTCTAAGACAGAATAAAGTTATGAAGTTTGTAACAACATGGATGGACCTTGAGGACATTATGCTGAGTGAGATTAGCCAGAAACAAAAGGACAAATACTGTATGGTCTCACTGATATGAACTGACATTAGTGAATAAACTTGGAATATTTCGTTAGTAACAGAGACCATCAGGAGATAGAAATAGGGTAAGACATTGGGTAATTGGAGCTGAAGGGATACAGATTGTGCAACAAGGACTGAATGTAAAAACCCAGAAATGGACAGTACAATACTACCTAGCTGTAATACAATTTCGTTAAAACACTGAATGAAGCTGCATGTGAGAATGATAGAAGGAGGAGGACTGGGGGCATAAATGAAATCAGAAAGAAAGATAGATGTTAAAGATTGAGATGGTATAATCTAGGAATGCCTTGAGTGTATAATAATAGAGACTAAATGTACAAATTTTAAAAATGTTTTTGCATGAGGAAGAACAAAGGAATGTCATTACTGCAGGGTGCTGAAAATAGATGGTAATTAATATTTTAAAATGTCACCTTGTGTGTGAGACTAAAGCAAAAATGTTTATTTGGAACAAAATTTATATTTTGACTAGTGCATTTCCTAATATAACTTATGTAGATAGTTTGATTGAACACCATAAGTACTTGGAATCTCAGGTAGGACATGAGATTTTGTTGGTTTGCCCAGAGTGATGCCCCAATGAATCCCAGAGTGATTTGATCAGTGAATGGAAAAGTATTTGCAAAGCCCCCTTCGGGGAATGGTGAGAACAGGGAGAGATTCAACTTCCCCAAGTTGAATTCTTGATACTCTCACAAGCAGTATGGACAACCAAAGCTATAGGCTGAGCCCCCAGTCTTGGGGTTTGCTCATACGGAACTTAACCCCACAAAGGTTAGGTCAAGTCTACTTAAAATTTAGGCCTAAGAGTCACCCCCAAGAGAGCCTCTTTTGTTGCTCAGATGTGGCCTCTCTCTCCAGCCAACATGACGAGCAGTCTCACCACCCTCCCCCTCTCTGCGTGGGACATGACTCCCAGGGGTGTGGACCTTCCTGGCAACGTGATAGATAGATATATTGACCTGGACAGAGATCCTGGAATGAGCTGAGACTCAGCATCACGGAACTGAGAAAAACCCTAGAATGAGCTAAGAATTAACATCAAGGGATTGAGGGAAACTTCTCGACCAAAAGAGGGATGAGTGAAATGAGACAAAGTGTCAATGGCTGACAGTTTCCAAACAGAGTCGAGAGGTTATCCTGGAGGTTATTCTTACGCATTGAATAGATATCACCTTGTTATTCAAGATGTAACGGAGAGGCTGGCGGGAACTCCCTGAAAATGGAGCTGTGTTCCAGTAGCCATGTTTCTTGAAAATGATTGAATAATGATATAGCTTTCACAATGTGACTGTGTGATTGTGAAAGCCTTGTGTATGATGCTCCTTTTATCTACCTTGTCAACAGACAAGTAGAACATATGGAATAAAAATAAATAATAGGGGGAACAAATGTTAAAATAAATTTAGTTTGAAATGCTAGTGATCAGTGAAAGTGAGGGGTAAGGGGTATGGTAGGTATAATTTTTTTTTTCTGTTTTCGTTTTATTTCTTTTTCTATTGTCTTTATTTATTTTTCTGAATGGATGCAAATGTTCTAAGAAATGATGACTATGCAACTAAGTGATGACATTGTGAATTATTATGTTAATTTTTATTTCATTTGTTGATTTTTTTAATTAATAAATAAATTTTTAAAAATTCACCTCTTTGGCTGAGGATAGCTATTGTTTAGAATGGATCTTCCCCCATACTTTGGTTGATCTATTCAGAATGTCTTTCTCATTTGTCTGTAGGCCTCTTAAATTGTAAATCCCAGAAAAGACAGACAACAAAACAACGCATCCCCAGTATAGCCAGAGTGGGTCAGAATTGTCAGCTTCCTGATTGCCCTTAGCACATGCCAGGCATTCAGTCTGTATCTGCTCGATGAATACAAATGCAGCGAATGCGTCTATTTAAAAAATATTAGTTATAGTAGCCAAAAATATTTGACAATTCACTCAAGTACTTCATTCTATTTAATAAGTACATTATTGAACAGCTACTAAATTCAGGACTTGTGCTCTTTTTGAAGGCAGAGGGAATGAAAAATACCTACTGCTCTTAAAAGTTCACAATCTAGTGGATAAGACAGACTTGCGAGCAAACAAAATTCATCCCCTCGAGTGCACGAGGCCAGTGCAGTGTCAGCCTTCAGGCGAGGCAGGTTCCCAGCAGCCTCTCCAGTGCCGTGAAAAAGGCATCTCTGTCCCACTTAATCAGAAAGTGAGCTTGGAAAATTGTGTGTCCTGCTCCCCACTGAGCTCCCTGGCACTGTTGGAGAATGTGTTTTACTGTCACGTCTTCAAGCTGAACGTGGTGAATGCAATTGTAAAGGTCAATTTAGTTTATTTTCATCTACTTAAGCAGGGGTTGAGTGTTTATTCAAGTACACATGGAGCCTAGCACACATTCTGGTACATCTAAGATGCTTAGATGAGCGAATTAATGAAAATCACAGTAAATCTAAGGTACTATATGCCAGGTGTTCAAGGACGTGAAAGATGACTGGCTAGTCCCTATCCCTCAGCAAGAATAAAGCATGTGAATACATAACTGTAACAAAAGGAGTTCCTTCCCCTGGCTGTAACTGTAGGAAAACAAAGATTGGAGCCAAGGTGAGGCGCATGAAAGCTCCTGGAAGAGGGAGAGTGGAACGAGTGGAATTTAGTTAAAGCAAGAGCTTGTAGAGCTGACCAGTCTCAAGCTTCCATCGGAAAGCTGAGGAGGTAGCCAGCTGCCCTCACTGCTTCCCAGCTACCCAGAGCGAGCTGGTGATATTTAATGGGGTGTGTGGTGGTGGTGGCGGTGGTGGTAGGGCAGAGTAACGTTGGATAGGATGACGTTGGGGTGAAAACGTCATCCTGCTTATAAGAACAGTGAAAAAAAAAAAGAAATAGCAAATTCTAAAAGCATGTATGGTAAATAGGTAGCTTAGTGATTGTCCATGAAATTTGCCCTGCATTTTTTAGTTCTGCTGCTTCTCAAAGGAGCTAGCCATATCAAATCAAATAATTTGAAATGTAGTTGCTAGGTATACCTCAAGATGGAAATGCTTATGAATACTTCTGGAGAAAAGAAAACAACTTACTCATGAGCTAGATGAGATAATGTGACCAAGTACATATAACAATGATGATGTTAAGAGTAACTGACCCTTTTCAGAGCTTCCTATATTCCAGGCATGCGTCTGGATATAAGTACTTTCCATTTATTAATTCACAAAACTCTTATAATAATCCTGTGAGATAGGTTACTACTCTAACTCCCATCTTACAGATGGTAAAACTGAGGCTGAATATCTTACGCAAGGTCACCCAGCTAGATACACGTCCACAAAGCTTTTATTTGAAGTTGGCTCCAAAGACTACACTCTAATTCACTATGCCACATGCCTCTTTGACTTCATTGTCATACTAGATTTCTTTGTATTTAACACAGAAGTACAGGGGAGCAGAAACGGAAATGATGGCATGTTACCTCAGGTGTTCTCAAGTTTAGGGCTATGGCTAGGAAATGCATGAAGTTCCAGCCAAATCTCGAATCAGGGAGTGCTCTTTCCAGGGAGGTTGGTGTTGCTTCCGCTGATGCTCCAGGGATATCACCAACCGCAGACCACCTTTTATATTATTCTTTCAGTTCAGTGTTTCCTACGTCATGCATGCATACTGATAGGAACCCAAAACAATTAAAACAGAACTTGCTTCCAAGTTCTCAGTGAACAATTCCCCCCCCCGCCCCGCCCCGCCTCTAACACGACTCAAAACAGTCAGGTTTTTCCGTTAATTTCTGTTTACAGATGGCTGAATTTTTTTCTAGTCCAACTTTTATCCTGGGATGTGTTCCTTTGAGGGTTTGTGCTGTATTGGGCATCTCTGCTCCAATAGCCCGTCTTGTTTGGACCCCAAGTCTCCTGCTTGCTGTAATCAAATCACCTTGCTGATGAAGATCAGTAACTCAAAAAAATATTGGGCTATGCTATCACAGAGGTTGTCCCTTTTTTTAAAGCTCTACTGAGTTCTTTTACTTTCTTAGGATCTCTGTTTTGCATTTAAATAGCTTTTGATTGTGCTGTAGCCAGACTTTCTAGGTGTTTTACAGCAAGAGAGTTTCAAGATTATCCAATTTGCAACATTACCAGAAATAGAACTGACACATTTGTTAAAACTACACATAATCTTCAGTATGAAATACACAGGAGAAAATACTTTAACATAAACATTACAGCACAATTTTAAAATTATAAATACTCGTTATTGGACTAAATTTGTAAATAAATATTTAGTTTCCTATTGAGACGACATATTCGATGTTTCCCTCATCATATTATTATATTCCAGATTCTCTTAAAATATGTTTCCTGGTTCGAATACTGTGTCGAAGGTAAAAGACATTCATTTAATATGGTGACATGCCGTTCTGCAAGTCAGGTACAGATAAATATATTTGGGGAAATTGTAGAAACATCTTTCTCTGGAAAAGTTTTAAGAACATTTGCTCAACTGATTTAACAGTCAAACATAATTTGAGTTATAATTTTTTCATTGTAACATATATGAGCAAAAAGTTAGAAATTAGTTTTTCCTCAAGAAACTCTTGATTTTGCAGATGAATGAGGGGTTTAAAGAAAAGTAATTAGAATGAAAAACTATTTACCTAGTTTTGCAGGCTTTCTCTAGGTCAGAGAACTGAACAAAGCACCCACAATGGGGGGCAGCCCCAGCTCATGGACGTCTTAACCAAATTGTGCCTGTTTATTTCAGGCAGCAATGCTCCGATAGTAGTCTACGAGCTTTAATAAATAGAATAAGAAGATTTTACAGCTGGAAGGGCCGTTCAGGACCAGCTTCTCCTTACTCTGCTGTGCACACGAGGAAACTGAGAGGCCCAGGCCATGTGTGCAAAGTTCACATTAGGAGAAATTAGGAGTTCAAATTAGTAGAAAAAGCAGAACTAAAATGTCAGATGTCTGCCCCTTTTTTTTTGACAATAATATTTTACTTTTTTACAGCCGTACTGTGATTTCATAACTGTATAGATGTCAATAAAATCAGGAAACCTTAATTTCAAGATCTGAGATCCTACTGCTTTCCGTGCTGCCATGAGGTACAAATTGAAACGTGAACACACAGAAATACACACGTATCCTTTTCAATAGTGCATCAGAGAGTTGCAAGCATTTCTTCTTTAGTTACCGGTAGGCAGTTCAAAACGGAATGAAGTTGATGGTCACAACACACTCTGTGGTAAATGCTGAGTGCGGTGGAAATGGGATGAAAGAATCCTTAATAAGAAACAGCTTATTGTGAACAAATAGAGCCCAGACTCACTGGCACGGATTGTTCAAATGTCAGTGTGGAGCTGCTGGTTCTCTAAACTGAATATAAGAAACCATAGTTACGAATATTTATAAAGCTTATACATGGCTGATCCTGGGCAGTGCCCAAATAGAAAAGACCCAATCAGTCGTCTCCCGAGGGAGAGTTTCCATGTAAACTTTAAAGACCACGTGGACAATTGGTGGGGCGGACAGTCCTTCTGCAGCTAGACCGAGGGTGCAGATCTGCCCTTTTTTTATTCCAGTTTTTATCAGAGATTTAAAACATTTTAATGCAACACCTTACATCATGCTGAAATTTTTACTCATAAAAAGCTCACTTTCAGTTTTTCCAACATCCAAAACCATTTCTAAGCACACACTAGTAGAGTGAAGCTCAATAATCCAGACTAATTTATCAGCAAACCATGAGACAATGTATTCCTGTCTCAAAGCCAGCGCGTTATGTGATGATGACAGCCGCTCAGGCTAATTAAGTCACTATATTTACTAAAGGAAATGAAACAGCCACATCTGCAATAGCAGCAAATATAAACAGAGGTTATCTTGAATGAAACAAGCCGGACCGAAAAAATACAACTTGGATAATTCAATTTATATGAAGTTGAAGATCAGGCGATAAAAGCACAACAGTGGTTGGTCACGTCCTTGGGTGATACGAAGTAAACATTCTGGGGGGACAGAAGTGTTCCACACACATCTGATCATGGGTGTATGGGTGTATGAGTAATATTGAGTCAAATAATTGACCCGCTCACTTAAGATTTGTACACTTTAATGTATGTAAGTTAAACCTCAATTTAAAAATGTCAAATGAATTTGTCTCCCCATATGTTGATATTTGCTGAAGCTGGATAAAGGTTTCAAAGGCCTTCAGTTAAAATGTGGGGTGGGCCACGGTGGCTCAACAGGCAGTTCTCACCTGCCATGCCAGAGACTCGGGTCAATTCCCGGTGCTGCCCATGCAAAAAAAAATATATATATATATTAGAGGAACTTCCTCAATACAATAAAAGGCATATATGAAAAAACATACAATATCATCATACTCAGTAATGAAAGACTGAAAGCTTCCCCCCTAAGATCAGGAAACAAGACAAGCATGCCGCTTTCATCACTGCTATTCAACATTGAACTGAAAGGTCTAACCAGAGCAATTATGCAAGGAAAAGAAATAAAAGGCATCCAAATCAGAAAGGAAGAGGTTGAATTATCTTCATCAGCAGATGACCTGATCTTATAGGTAAAAAATCCCAAAGAATCAGCAAGTGGCTAGAGCTCAGAAATGAATGCAGCAACGTGGGAGCATACAAAACCAGCACCCAACAATCAGAAGTACTTCTATACATCATAAATGAACAATCTGAAAAGGCATTTGTATGCCAAAAGGTGGTTGGAGTGGAAAAGTTTGTGTTATATATATGTTACCACATGCAAAAAATAGTAAAGATAATAAAGTCGTAAGGTGGCAGGTGAAGAAAATAATAATAGAAAGTTAAAAACTATGCTTGAGAAAGGGAAATCATAGACCAAGTTTCTAACAGTTGATGCCCCCAGAAAGTAGAATTGGGGAAGTTTATCTTTAGCTGCTTCTGCATTGCTTGAATTTATTACAATAAATATTAATTTCATAATTTAAGAAACTGAAGATAAACTTTTCAAAGTTTCCTATGGTTGAACCTGCATAAATATGGATGCTATTTTCAGTTAGAATTTACTGCTTCTTAACCCTGACAACATATTAAAATTTACTGGGAAGCTTTCTCATAAGAGTATCACAGGCCCCAACCTTCGGAAATTCCCTTTCTGGCTCTAGGGTGGCACCAGGGCATGGGTACTTTTTTAAAGCCCCATTCTCCGCCCCAGCCCCCCAGTGTTTCTTTTATTTATCTATTTTTATTGATATATATTCACATAGCATGCAATCATCCAAAGTATACAATCAGTGGTTTATAATATCATCATATACTTGTGCATTTATCATCACAATCGAATTTTTTTCTTTTTTTGTGTGTGAAAAATAACATACATACAAAAAAGGAATAAATCTCAAAGCACATCGCAACAATTAGTTGTAGAATGGATTTCAGAGTTTGGTATGGTTTACAATTCCACAATTTTAGGTTTTGACTTCTAGCTGCTCTAAGATTCTGGAAACTAAAAGAAATATCTTTTATGGATTGATTAAGCAATGTGACGATTAAGCAATCAAACGCATTTGTTAAACCCTACCCTGACGTTTCTTAAATGCAATCCAGGTCTAGAACCACTGGTCTGGATTATTAGCCACATTGTTCACTGTCATAACTTCCAGTCACCAGGAACACCTCGAAGCATCCCCACGCCTGGCCCAATCCCAGAGAAGCTACAGCAAAACCTGGCCTGCCTCAGTTCACTCCAATGTGCAGGTGAGTTTGGGAACAGATGCAGTTTTCTGAAGGTCTCCAGCAAGCACTCCTCCAACTTGCACGTAATCCGATAAAATAAACTCATGCTTCTTTTATCTATGTCTTAGCCAAATGAATAAGGCTGCCAGATGAAACACAGGAAGCCACATTAGATTTGAATTTTCAGATATAACTTTTTAGCAAAAGTAAATCTCATGCAATATTTGAGAGTGACTGACACAAATACGTATTATTTGTCGTTCATCTGAAATTCTAATTGAATTGGGCTTTCTGTGTTCATATTCGTTAAATCTGGTAACCCTACAAATGAAACACAAATGATACTCTAAACATCACTGAAGAAGGATAACGTAAATCTTCACCATAGGAAAAAGAGCTTTAAGTAGGTTGAATACTTGAGGAAGAAGCAGTCATAAAATGCTACCGCTCAATAACATGTCTTAAAAATCTTTTTCATCCACCTCTCTCCCCAGTTGTTCTAGGCTGTGCAAGTGGCTCAGCTTCTTTGCTGTAACTCCCCCAGCCAGCACAATAAATAAATAACTCTGAAACTCTGTTCCTGTCGTTTCCACCCACCTCTAGTTTCCCTGCTTTCCATTCATTAAAACTACTTTCAGTTTTTGCTATTTTGCTAATCTCTTTCGAACCAGCAAGAAAAGGTTCTAAACCAAACAAACCATGGGCTGGTTTGTCTTTGTGTGTGTCTGAGTGTGTGTGTGTCTGTGCGCACACATGCGTGGAACTATTATGACATTTTCTCTATGTATCATTCTACTTTCATTCATGTGGAAATGTAAGTTCACAGCTTTAAACTAAAGTAGGATTAGGGTAAATTCGTGTCCTGACTGTGTAAACTTCACACAGAAACCATAGAGCCTCCTACCGCCCTGCTCTATTGGAGAGAAAGGACTGTTACCTCTGCCAATTTGTAAACTCCATTTTCTAGCATTTTCCATTAACCGCACAAATCGCCAGTATTGATACATACAATAAGAGAAAAAAATACTTAAATTGTAAATGTCTAATACCTAAGTAATGTTGAGGAAGCAGTTATCTGGTCAATATTGGGTGTTTCTGCAGAGGGATTGTAGTGGATTAGAGGAGGGCACTGGACTCACTGGGCCAGCCTTTGGTTTGAGTGCAGAGGTCACTTTTTTTTTCAGCCACTTTTTTCTTTTACTTTTTAAATATCAAAATACACCAAACAAACGCAAACATTCCTATTTTGATCATTCTGTTCTACATATATAATCAGTAATTCACATTATCATCACATAGCTGCATATTCATCATCACGATCATTTCTTGGAACATTTACATCCATTCAGAAAAAGAAATAAAATGAAAACAGAAAAAAAAATTATACATACCATACCCCTTACCCCTCCCTTTCATTGATCATTAGCATTTCAAACTAAATTTATTTAAATAACCTCCAGAATAACCTCTTGACTCTGTTTGGAATTTCACAGTCATTGACACTTTGTCTCATTTTACTCTTCCCCCTTTCGGTCGAGAAGGTTTTCTCAATCCCTTGATGCTGGGTCTCAGCTCATTCTGGGATTTCTGTCCCATGTTGCCAGGAAGGTCCACACCCCTGGGAGTCATGTCCCACATAGACAGGGGAGGGTGGTGAGACTGCTTGTTGATCTTAGGCAGAAACGAAGCTCTTGCTCCTCTGCTTCTCTACCTGTAAAATTAAGGTTGCAAAACCCGTCACATTTTGATAACAGAGTTATTATGAGAATGAGAATGAAATAATATATGTGGGTGAAATTAAACTATCCAAACATTAGCAATTTTTACCAAGTAAAACACAGGAAAGAACAGTAGGACAAGAATTTGTTCTGCTCAATACAAGGTAGCTCAGCCAGGCTCTTTTGCAGTCTCTTATGAACTATCCAAGCAATGTGACCCGGAAATACCCACAGGGGATAAAAGAAATGCCTGGTTAGAGGCCAAATGTAAGCACTTACTTTGTAAAGACAAAGAAAACATGGAAAGTGCCAACCCACAAAACCAACCCCCTTTGAGCTCCCGGGCATTGGAAGTCAAATGAGGATTGCGGATTTGTTCAATAATCACATTCCCTTCTTTGGGTTAGATGGAGACATTAAGTCATCTGAAACCAAGGCTGAGTCACAGACAACTTACAGGAACACCCTCAACGTCTGGATGGTAAAGTAAACGAAATGGAGAAAAATGGGATGGACGTCATGTTTCCGTATGTCTAGATAAGTTAGTTTAAAGATCCCCCTTTTGAATCAGACACCATTTGTTTTTGTGTGTGTGTGTGGTTTTTTTTTTTTTTTTTTGCATGGGCAGGCACTGGGATTGAACCTGGGTCTCTGGCATTGCCGGCAAGAATTCTGCCACTGAGCCACCATCACACCGCTCTGCCATTTATTTTCAAGAGTTAAATGAGGCTACACTACTTCAGCCTTCTCTGAGTTTGGATGTGTGATCATTCGAACAGGCTATAGACTGTCTAGTGTACTATTACAGTTTTCGTGATGAGCAAAAGAAAGGAAATGTGCAGCATATTTAGTCCAAAAAAAAAGAAAAAAATAGAATAAAAACAAATGTTTATTTTAACCCTACCATCTACTGCCCTCCTATATACATGCGTCGTTAACAACATATTTATTTACTCCTGGTAAGAGTTGAGGTGGAGTGAGGCAAAAGCCAGGGGATATTCTAAGGTCTCCTTTGCTTACACCATTTTAGAAATCAGCATTTGGAAATTAATCCCCAAACTGCAAAACTCAGTGCGTGCCATAAATTTTAAAACAAATGTCACTCACCACAGCCACTCATTTATCTCAAATCTATCTCCTAGGAGATTTATAGATTAAGATACTTCCTTCTTAAAACCCTCCATGGCTTTCCATTACCCACAGGTCATAAAGCAAGCAGCATTGCTTCCCCTCTTCCCCTCTTCCCAAATTTTTAAAATAATTTACTCCTTCTTTCACATGTCATCTTTTCAGAGACACAGGCCAGACCACTCTATCTAAAATATTTCCACTCCCCCGAGTCATTCTCTCCTGCTTCTCAGCACTTAGCACTATCAGAAAAATCATTTATCAGTTTATTTTTTTTTAAGTAAGTTCTAAAATGGCTGGGATTTTATGACTCATGTTTGCCACTTTATACACATTGCCCGATAGTGACTAACAAAAGAATAAATAAACATAGAATAAATGCCATTGAGTATGTGCAATGCAATACAATGAACTCCATACAGATGAAGGGGTCCTCTATCTTTCTTATCTTCTCCTTGAAGAGGAGTTTAAGAAGGTAGGATGGAAACAGTGTCTTTGGATACTTGTGCCCTTAGCTGTGATGACTACTCCGAAAGAGACACAGTTTACTAGGAAGCACAGTCATAAGGAAAAAGACAGTTTTTCTTTAAAACTCCAGCACACTATATATTTTCTGTTTGACTCCTTGTGTTTGTACTCTCCTAAGCCTTTCTTAGCAAGAGACATTTTACTACTAGACTCTAGGAGAGACAAATCTGGGAATAATTTTCTTCCCGTCACTTTGGTCTCCGAGCCCTCCTGCTCAGGCCCCATGAAGTGGTGGGGCCGAGGGAGGTGGGCTGCGGCAGAGGATCTGCCAGGAGAGACCCTACAGAATCCTGCTGATACCTCAGAAGCAGCTATGGGGACCAGGGGAGATGTTAGTTGGCTTCTAATTTTCAGTCGCAGGTAGACAAAACTCTCAGCTGAGGGGAGAGGAGTCCATGACATTATTTCAGATGTTGAATCTGAGGAGAAAGCAAGGGGAAGTCTCAGGTGGCCAAGTGGACAACCTGGGGACATATCAATAGTTTCTGGAAATGATGAGTGATGGATGATTATACCAACTTTTTTTTTGCACGGGCAGGCACTGGGGATCGAACCCGGGTCTCCAACATGGCAGGTGAGAACTCTGTCACCGAGCCACCATGGCCCCCCTGGCAACTTTTTCTTGTCGTCTTTGTTGCTATGCCATCGCCCAAGGACGGGTGCATTGACAGGAGGTGGCAGCAACTTGTTTCCAGGGCAGACGCTTTATTATAATCAAGCTTTGGCCTCTAAGTTTACAGAAGTAATTAGTCCTTGTCCATTTCTACTTTGGAAAAACTTCTCCAACTTGGTAAAGTCTTTTAAAAAGTAAAACAAACAAAACTCTGTGACAGGCAGTTGGCACTGGGCAGAAAAACTTAGACCCAAAGAAACTCTATCAAGGCCAGCTTTCGCCAGCTCAGCAGAACTGAAAAAAACTGAAATGTGAATCTCTGTGCAGTAGATTTACACTGAAAAGCAAGTCAATTCTTGGTTGGAAGACAAGACACAAAACTGATTTATTAAATGGTCAGTGTTGCCTCACACACACACACACACACTTCACACACAAACCATAAGCATTCTCATCCATGTACATGCAGACCCAACACTAAAACAAACACATCAAAATGTAAGTTCTGGCTATTTCTGGGTGGTTAAATTATGAGTTATTTTATTTGTTTCTACTGTATTTTCCCATTTTTCTTGTCAAGTTTTCTCATTCAATATCTTAGTAGCTGCTATGTGTCTGCTGGAGAAGTCACAGACACACTTAGCAGCATCTCCCAGCCCTCATGTACCCTCACCCCCACCCACCCACTGCCTTTTCTATTGGATACAGATGTTTCAATATGTTTCCATTCCACGGCATGGGGAGACACTGGGCCTACTGAAAAGGTGACCAGATCATAAAAGCTAGCTGCTTATCAGGGCAGGAATTCTCAGTGGTAAGACTCCCTCCCCTTGGATGTTATAAATACCCCATCCTCAAGCAGCAAAGACTTGTCCCTTGTGATGTTGGGTGTGTGAAGCTTCCCCTGCTCTTTCGGATCCTTTGTGCTGTGCTACACTGCAATAGTAATAAAGCAGTCATTTGCTAAAATTTCTGAGTGCCTGAGCCTGTGTTCCCACAATGCACCAGACGGCAACTCACTCCACAGCTCCGAAAGTACGCTGGATCCTTCCAACGGCCACTGCAGCCAAGTGCCCAGACTGTCCCAGCCTGCCTCCGACCCACTGGGCTCTGAAGGCTTTCATTGTATCTCCTGTGGGTGCTTCATTCCAGGGTCCAAGTTCACAGGATTAGACTGTTCTTTAACATCCACTCCAAAGAACAGTTTCCTTTTCTAGAACACTGGTGATTTTAAAACAAAATACCAACAAAATTCTTGCACATTCCTATTGACAGATGCAAACATTTTCCTTCTCCGTGAGTCTTGACACCCTCTGACTGTCACTGCTTCAATGCATTGACTATAGTGGGAACGACACCGCGTGATTTATGAAGCATGAAAGGAAATGCAGGGCTTATTTTTTTTTTTAAGATTTAAAGACCTTTTTTTATAGGTCGTTGTTTTCTTAAGAGATTACCCCAACAGGCCTTTTTGGCCATCTGTCCTGGCACCTGTGGTGGCACCTGCCTCAGAAGGACAGCGAGTATGGGCCAGTCACCGCACCACAGACAGGTGAGGGCCCAAATAGGACAGCAGAGAAAGAAGGTGAAAAGTTGGAAAGAAAGAGAGAAATGTTATATTTGGCTTTTGCCTTGAATGTCAATTTTTTGGTCTATCAACAGTGAAGGAAGGCTCTGACTTTAAAAGTATGCTTTTTGAAATAATGGCCTTTATTTTGCACTGCCCAAGAAGGTTGTTCACACGAGCAGTGACCCTCGTGTCTCATCTCCCTGAAGCAGAACCACCCATAGGCACCAGTGAGGCCAGAGTACCTCCTGGGTCTCTGAGGGGAAGTAAGGGCTCCACTGTTCTCATGGTGAGGAGGACAGCATGACCAGGCTTACCTATGCAAGATAAGGCATGGTTCTCAAATTAGCCTCTTCAGTTGATTTTGTCCTGGCATATATACGAGATACTGGTGGCAGCTGCAGCAGTAATATTCTCCACGGGGTGCCAGGCTGCGTGAAGAGTCTTCTTATGGAAGGCCAGGACACCAGCACTCACCTCGTCTTTCTTTCTCTTACCACCTGTACATGCCTTCCAAGGCTTTAAGATGGCTTGAGGTTTGCTGTAGTTTGTTGACGCTTCCAAGGGAATATCCCTCTATGTATTTCTATCAAACATTCTAAATAAGTATCGTAGGGTTCCGTCATAATAGCACTACCAGAACCGTTCCAGCAGCACTCAAACTTGTCAAAGATGCAGTCGTTTTCTCACTGAGGGCAGCATGTGCTGGCTTGAAGACGGTCATGATCCTGGTGCCTCTCCCAGGCCTGCTTTCCGTGTCGAGGTCCCACACTGTCACCGACAGGCAGCCTTCAGTTATCATGGACTGATCACCAACGACTACATTTTGCATCAGATATAGAAGAAATTGTTTCTGAAAAGAAGAGCCCACTGCTGGGAGCTTCTGGTTCCTCAGAACATTTCAGTGTCTGTTATCCAAAGCCTGCTGCTGTAGACACCTACAGCCTGGGTGGTGGAGCTTGACTGCAGTCACCTCTTCGTCCAGCACCTCTACGCTGGCCTACTTAACGTCTGCAATGTCAAAATATCTACCTATGATTTATAGATGCCATGAGTTAGTTCTCGGGTTATCTGTAGAAATATATATATGTATATGATCACTATTTACTAAAATGCAATTATATGATGTGTGTACGTATTTGCAAAAATCTGTCTGGCAGGGAATATTTGCAATGTCTGAGGAAAAAGAAGGAAATATTCAACTTCCCCAGTTGGAGCATATCTCATATTCTTGCAAACAGTGGGGGCAACCAAATCACTAAATCAAGCCCTCAATCTTGGGGTTCACCCCTATGAAACTTATTCCTGCAAAAAAGAGACTAAGCCTACTTAAAATTAGGCCCAAGAGTCATTCCCAAGGAACCTCTTTTGTTGCTCAGATGTGGACTCTTTCTCTAAGCTAAATCAGCAGGTGAACTCATTGCCCTCCCACTACATGGGACATGACTCCCAGGGGTGTAAATCTTCCTGGTAATGTGGGACAGGAATCTTGAGATGAGCCAGGACCCATCATCAGGGGGTTGAGAAAGTCTTCTTGACCAAAAGAAGAAAGAGAGAAATTAGACAAAATAAAGTTTCAGTGGCTGAGAGATTTCAAACAGAGTCACAAGATTATCTTGAAGGTTATTCTTTTCTTATGCATTATACAGATATCCCTTTTAAATTTATGGTATACTAGAGTGTCTAGAGGCAAGCATCTGAAACTGTTGAGCTGTGTTCCAGTAGCCTTGGTTCTTGAAAATGATTGTATGAAGATATAATTTTCATAATGTGACTGTGTGATTGTGAAAATCTGATGCTCCTTTGATCAGGGTATGGACAGATGAGTAAAACAAATGAATAAGAAATAAATAAATAATAATAGGGATAAAGGGTAAAATAAATTGGGTAGATGAAAATACTAGTAGTCAATGAGAAGGAAGGGTAAGGGGTAGGGTATAAATGAATTTTTTCTTTTTATTACTTCTTCTAGAGTGATGCAAATGTTCCAAAAAATGATCATGATGATGAATACACAACTATGTGATGATATTGTGAGCCTTTGCTGTACACCAAGTATGGAATGTATGTGTGTGAAGATTTGTCAATAAAAATATATTTTTTAAAAAATCTGTCAGGTTTGCTTCTACATAAAGTCTATGGGTTTCAATATTGGGGCTGGTAATTCTATAATTCTAAATGAATCTCAGAGTCATTCATGTTCATATTTCAAGTTAGAACCCTCTGCTCCTTCGTCCCATTCACTTATTTATCTGAATTTAATAGTCTTATCATTTGTAGAGAGTAGAAAATGACCAGCATTATTTTATGGTGACCACCTAATTTTATTGACTTTTCCTCCACTTTCTAGATTTTTCAACTAATCAAACACTGGTTCATGACTTTGAAAGGTACTGTAAGTATTTTACTCTCCCCTAGAATGAGGGTGGCTTTTATTCTTTGACTATGACCTTGTCCATGGCCTCCTTGACCTGGAACTTGCCACCTGCAGAGAGTCGCTGCCTCCACCTACTGCCACGGCCAGCGAGCTGTGGATGTGCTGAGGCATGGGCAGCACCAACTGCAGCAGGCCGATGAACAGTGCAGTAGGTGTCATGCAGTGCAGTAGGTGTCATTATGGAGCAATACTGCTTGAAGCTGTAAGCCACCATGTGAAATGTCTGACCACCCAAAGGTTGCCATCCTGTGCATTAGTTCAAGCCCTTTGGATTGATCCAGATTTAGGTGGCTCCAGCTCTTTCAAATTTCCCCTCCAAATTTTGACAATCTGAAAGGAGATCCAAGACATAGAGGAAGGTATTCAAGCTCTTTCTATGGTGTCCTGTCTGAATTTTTTTAATGTACAGAATCTGCAAGTCTAATGAAATATTTGTTTTAAGCTGCACTGCTCAATTTTGGAGTAATTTGTTACACAGCAATAGTAACCAAGACAGAAGACTTGAACCCAGCTTGACCCAGACTTCTTCTTACAAAGCAATTAGGTTGGCTAGTTTTCTATGATTTTAGAATCAAATGAACCATTCTCCCAGGCTGATGAAATCCTTTTCCAAAGTGTTCCATCAACTCAAATAGCCTGGAGAAGAAACTTTGCTTCCTATTATGGAGATGCCTAAAGAATGCCTAAGAATAGAAACGCCTCTTAACAAGTTACATCCTTACCTTAGTAAGTTATATCTTTCACTTGTGAAACTTTGGGCTTTCTGGGATATATGGATTTACTCTAATTCCCAGTAAATTAGAATTTACTACAAGCCTCTCATATTGTACAAAATATGCATCAGCTGTTTCCTGACCCTCCAATTTGAATTTAGCTAGTGATCCTAATCTCTGAAGAAAATTTTAGTCAGGACCTAAAGCCTCACATGCCCTGGACATCAGAGGAAACAAAATAAAAATAGAAAACATGGGTGTAAACTGGAAGCACAGAAAAACATTAGCAACCAAAGGAAATGTAGAAAGAACTATCACCCTTGGTGATTTTCCATGGGCCAGTATGTTGCATGTTATTATCTCATTTCAACATTACAGCTGTCCCTAGTTATATAGATATTTTTATTATCCCCATAATAAACAGATGCACAATTTTTTCCCAAAGTGGGAAGAACAGATATTCATAACCAGTAGACTGTCACCGGATCCCATTCTCTTAACCACCAGATTCTACTATGGACAGCAAGATCTACAAGTTCAAAACAATTTTTGGAATATTATTAAGGTTTTATTTGCCTTTTTTCATTCTCATTCTCTCTTGAGTTGTATGGTTTCTGCTGTATCTTTGGGAGAGCTGCATAACTCAGGAAACAATATATACCAAATGGACAATTTATTATGTTACAAAATCATGCATAGGTAGGAGCTTCACTCAAAGTGCAAGACAGACCTGCGGATTTTAGGATAACAGGTACCAAAAGGTCACTTTTTGGTTTCAGATTCCAAATTGCAACTAAGGTTTAAGAAACTACAAATTACAGATTTTGATGTGGTATTAAAAATATATCCATATTTATCTGAAAGGTTATTAACATACTTCTTTCTTTTCCAATCTGTATTTGTACAAGACCATATTTTCTTCATATACCTCAATCAATGGGGAAAAACACATCACAATAAATTAAATGTAGAAAATATGACAATTTGACTATATTCTATAAAGCCAGGTATTAAAGAGATTTGCAAATATACCACTCTTACACTAGATTCATTGTTTTGGAAAATACAGCTATTGCTCATAAAATGTATTATTCATGTTAACACATAATGGGCTTCTATTGTCATTTAAAAATACATAAGTATCTTAACAATGTCAGTTTCAATTTTGAATGTTGAAATTGTCAATGAGTATAACCCATAGTGACAAAAGATTTCTAGAAACTTTAATAATTTGCAAGAATGTAAAGTGATCCCAAAACCAAAATATTTGAGAACCACTGACTTATAAATTGGGCAGATATGAAAGGCGAAAGAAAGAGATTTTTTTTCCTTTTATTCCAATAGAATCTGTGGCGCAGTTAAATGCTTTTAGGAAAGTGTAAGGAGAGGTGCTGATGGTCTAGTAGAAATGGTTGATGGAGTGTGGTTTGCGAGGGGCTGAAAAGTGATGAGATTCAAAACAAAAGTGGATGGACACTGCCTAGGAGGGTCGGTGATTGTGGTGGATTCCAAATATAGGCATATTAACAATGATGGGAGCAGGAAAGACTTTCTTCTTTTCTATTAAGTAGAAGACAGATTCTTTTTTTTTTGCATTTTTAAAAAAATATTTTCATTGTAAAAATAAACAAATACACAAACATTCTTTTTTGCATATTCATCATGATGATCATTTCTTAGGACATTTGTATCAATTCAGAAAAAGAAATAAAAAACAACAGAAAAATAAAACAAAAACAGAAAAAAAAATTATACATACCATACCCCTTACCCCTCCCTTTCATTGATCACTAGCATTTCAAACTAAATTTATTTTAACATTTGTTCCCCCTCTTATTTACTTTTATTCCATATGTTCTACTCATCTGTTGACAAAGTAGATAAAAAGGAGCATCAGACACCAGGTTTTCACATTCACACAGTCACATTGTGAAAGCTTTATCATTATACAATCATCTTTAAGAAACTTGGCTACTGGAACACAGCTCTACATTTTCAGGCAGTTCCCTCCAGCCTCTCCGTTACATCTTGGATAACAAGGTGATATCTACTTAATGCGTAAGAATAATCTCCAGGATAACTCCTCAACTCTGTTTGGAATCTCTCAGCCATTGGCACTTTATTTTGTCTCATTTCATCCTTCCCCCTTTTGGTCCAGAAGGTTTTCTCAATCCCTTGATGCTGGGTCTCAACTCATTCTAGAGTTTTTCTCAATCCCTTGATTCTGAGTCTCAGCTCATTCCAGGATTTCTGTCCCACATTGCCAGGACATTTGCTTTGTCTAGAAGCAAAGTCACAGTCCCACTCACGGACCCACCCATGCTCAAGGTGTGAGTAGTGTATCGTGGTAGCAGTCTAGCCAACCTGCAAAGGTCCCTAGACCTCTTCGCCAAGTGGCTTCTAGCATGGCATAGGCACAATTTCAGAGAAGACCCTCAGCAGATGCTTGGTGAATGAACGAATGGTGTTGGGTTCTAGCCCTAACTCTGCCTTTAATTCTCCATTCATAAGTCCTTTACCTCTTCATGCTTCAATTTAAAAAATACATAAATAAATGAAGAAGGTTCCAAGATTTAAATGTCACTATCCTCATTGGAATTGCCGCAGTAGTCTCGTAACAGGTTTCCTTGCTTCTGCTTCTAATCTTGCTCCTTGTCAGTCCAACCCCATCATAATACCCAGAGGGACCCACCTGAGAACCTAAGTAAGAAGATTTCTCTTTTCTCCCTCCACTGATTCCCTTTCTCACGCAGAGTGAGAAGCAACATTGTGTAATGGTCTACATTTGGCCTGCTCCCTTACCTCTGCCATAGCACCCCCTTGGTCACTCAGTTTGTAATATTTGCTCCTTGTCACTTATCCGTCACCCTAGACACAATTCTACTTTATGGCCCTTTGCCTATAATGCACTTTCCAGGTTTTCACCAGACTCATCTCCTTCAAGACTTAGTTAAATGCTGCTATCTCTGTGAGGGCTACCCTGAACTCTCTCCCCCCTTACCTGTTTCTATTTGTTTCAAAAGAGTTACCACCTTCTAAAATGAAATATAATTTTCTAATTTACTATGCTTGCTGTCTGCCTTGCTAAAATGTACAACCCATGAGATGAGTGGTTTTTTAGCGGTTTTGTACATTGATTTATATCAAGCTCTTAAAACAGTCCCTAGCACATAACAGGCACTTAATATGCTGTGGAGTGAATGAATGCACAGAGTGACTTAGTCTCTTTTAGATGACCAGTATCTCTAAAGTCTGCTCTCTAGCTGATGTTGAATGTGCTTACTGAAGGGGAATGTGCTTGTTCTCTACTCCATAGTAAATCTTATTCCTCATTGTACCCTGTGAGCATAGTAGCCCACCCCAAAGGGCATCCCCTCTCCACTAAACTGTGTGATTCTGTCATGACCTGTGAAACTGGATCTTGACTGAACTATCATTTCTCATATGCTCAGGTTTCTACATTCAAAATATAGGTGAGAGATGCCTAATCCTCTCTTGAGCAAGGTTTTGAGTATGCGGGAAAGCAAGGAAAATTGTACAGATGCTGTAGAAAGGTCAGTTATTGACTGATAGTCAGAGATGAGGGTTCTGGCTCTGATGGTGCCAGTAAATGATGCCATTAGATACCTTGGCCCAAGGTTACATGGCTAGCAAGTGAGTTGGCAGAATGGGTTTCAGGCTTGGATCAGCCTGCTTCCAGATCCCATGTCTTCAAATCACATCATCTCTTCAGGCCTCCGAGCTATACAATGGGAGGGAAAGATTGGAACAGGCCGTATCTAAGATGCTTTTGCATTCTAAGGTTTCTCACCCACATATTGAGTTCAAAAGGGCCATGTAAACCAAAAGCCTACTAAATCTCAGCCACTTTAGATGAATTCATCTGTTTTTTTCTAACGGATTCAAAATCCTTGGTAGTTATTTGATAGATGGAACCAAATTTCCTATTTAAGTATTTGGCCAGATTGTGGTCCAATTTGGAGAAGTCATAAAGCAGCCTCTGGCCACCCCATTTGCTGATTTCTACAAAGAGGACAAGGGCACAATGGTGTACTAACTTGTCCAAGAGGTCTGTCTAGTCCATGGTCTTTCATTTCAGCCCAAACTTCCAGGCATTTCCTGGTGAGAAACTCCTCTGTGTCTGAGGCCACCTCTTGGCCCTCCCCACTCTCCTGTTCCCACATCCCTCAGAGACTGGGGCCCTGTCTGGGCTCATTCTTTTGTCCTTTGGTATTTCCTGTTGCTGAAGGTAAGGGAAATACCTGCTCCAGCCTGGTTCCTCCAGTAGAGCTGGATGAACAGAGACAGCAGGCACAGACTGAAGGCCACGCAGCGCGTGACTCTGAGGCAGCCGTGCCAGGGCTTCGAGGCTGAGAAAGGCCTGGTGCTTTCTTCCTAAAACTGCACTAACAAGGGCTAGGGGAAATAGTAATTAGATGTACAAATACTCCCACTGGCTTTTTTAATATCCAATGCACCGTCATTTTAAAAAATCCTCATCCGTTCTAGAAGAGTGACCCAAATCACTTTTTTTCTGGGGAAAAAAAAAAAGGAAATTGCTATGAGTGAATTGTAATTGGAAACATTTTTGCTATTTCATCGCTCTGTGCTTTTTGCCAAATCAGATGCACATCCATAGCAAGGATGGGCATTGCCATCTATTCCTTCCCTTATCTGTTCTTTCAGAGCCTCTAACCTGCTATATTATATATCTCTGTGCAGTCCAAATAGTCAAGCTTACTCCTATTTCCTGATTTTATGTTCTGCCCTAGACTCTAGCAGAGGCCCTTTTGTGTGCAGGACCTCAGGTTATTAGCATCCGTTTTCTAAGGATTTGTGAACAGCTAGCAAGGCCTAAGACTGTACCTGAAACAGCTGGGACTGGACTGCAGTCAGGAGCCCTGGACTCTGCAAACTTATTTTCGCTATTTCTTATTTCTAAATCACCCTGGCAAGTCACCAAAGATTTCTCTAATCTTCTATTAAACTGGTAGCAGGACCAGGGAGGGATAACAACTCAAACCGTGTTCCATTTCTTTTACAGTTTGCTTTGAAGTTGGTATGTGATAAGGGATGTTAAAAGAGCCTTACACAGTTGAGGGTATTATACAAATGAAAGCTTTGAGATATCTTATCTGAATTAAATTCATGCTTTTGAAGCCAAGACGTTTTCTTAGACCCAGAGATTTCTCTTCTAAGGATATATCCCACAGATATTCTGGGGTGAAATAACTTTTTTTTATGAACGTACGTTGCAAGTTTACAGTTCTAAGACCATGAAAATGTCCTGATTAAGGCACCAACAAGAGGTCACCTTCACCCAAGAAAGGCTGATGCCAGAGTGCCTTGTCAGCTGGGAAGGCACATGGACGGTGTCTGCTGGCGTCTTTTGCTTCTGGACAGCTCTGTCAGCTGGGAAGCCACATAATGATGTCTGCTAGCTTTCTTTCCCAGCTTCTTCAGTGGCTTCCAGTGGGCATTTTACTTCATCTCCAAAGGTCTCTGGCTGCATGGCCTCTGTCGGCACTGTGGGGTCTCAAGCTTTTTCCAAAATGGTTCCCTCTTAAAGGACTCCAGTAAGCAACCCCACCTTGAATAGATAGAGACTCATCTCCATAGAAACAATCTAATCCAAAATTACCACCCTCAATTGCTGGGTCACATCTCCATGGAAACAATAAAAAAGATCCCACCCGGCAATACTGAATGAAGATTAAAGAACATAACTTTTCTATGGTACATGACACAACATGCAAGCAGAGTATATATGGTGACTTTCGTAAAATAGAAAAAAATTCATTCAATTAAATTTTTCTGTTCAGTTTAATAAACTTTAACAAGTTGTCTAATCTAAAACATTATTATTATTTTTTTACATTGGCAGGCACCGGGAATCGAACCCCGGGTGTCTGGCATGGCAGGCAAGAATTCTGGGCTGAGCCACCATTGCCCCACCCTAGTATAACTTTTACGACAATCTTTTCCTAAGTTTCTGTTTCTTTCATGAGCTATGCGGATCTGAATGGGCAACGTTCAACAACAAAAAAAACACTAAGTTTTTCATTGGGAGGTTTCAGGAATTCAAAAATTTATTTTATCTCATTTGTCAAAATAGAAGGACTTCATACTCCTAGGAAGCTTTCTCTCCCTCCTATAATGATATTTGGAATTCTTTACCTCTTTTCTCAAAATCCAACCAGTGAGCTCACTCTCAAAAGAACCTGTCTTCAGCACCCTGCAGTAATGACATTCCTTCTTTCTTCCTCATGCAAAAACATTTTTTAAATTTGTACATTTAGTCACTATCATTATACCCTCTAGTCATTCCTAGATTATACCATCTCAGTTTTTATCGTCTATCTTTCTTTGTGATTTCATTTATGCCCCCAGCCCTCCTTCCTCTATCATTCTCACATTCAGCTTCATTCAGTGCTTTAACATAATTGTATTACACTTAGGCAGTATTGTGCTGTCCATTTCTGAGTTCTTATATTCAGTCCTGTTGCACAATCTGTATCCCTTCTGCTCCAGTTACCCAATATCTTACCCTATTTCTATCTCCTGATGGTCTCTATTACCAACAAAATATTTCAAGTTTATTCACTAATGTCAGTTAATGTCAGTGAGACCATGTAGTTATTTGTCCTTTTGTTTTTGGCTAATCACACTCAGCATAATGTCCTTAAGGTCCATCCATGTTGTTACATACTTCATAACTTAATTTTGTCTTACAGCTGCATAATATTCCATCGTATGTATATGCCACAGTTTGTTTAGCCACCCATCTGTTGATGGACTTTTTGGCTGTTTCCATCTCTTGGTAATTGTAAATAATGCTGCTATAAACATTGGTATGCAAATGTCCATTTGTGTCCTTGCCCTCATGTCCTTTGAGTACAGACAGCATATAGATAGGTCCTGTTTTTAATCCATTCTGCCAGTCTATGTCTTTTGATTGGGGAGCTTAATCCTTTAACATTTAGTGTTATCACTGTATGGGTAGTACTTTCTTCTACCATTTTGCCTTTTGGATTTTATATGTCATATCTAATATTCCTTCTTTTTACCTTTACTCATAGCCATTCCACTTCTGGAATATTGCATTCCAGCAGCTTTTACAAACTAAAACACATATTCACTATTAATTGCAAGTAGAGTGACTATTTCAAATGCAACACATGGTTTGAAAGGAAAGAGCAAGAGTTAACACCATTTGTAAGGTTGGAAACTTGCACTTGATTTTAAAAAAAAGTATTTTCTTGAAACTAGTATAAAAAATTCCCTAAAATTGAATTTTATTGATGTAACTTGAAAAACATGCTTTGGCAGTGGGGACAACCAATTCAGTAGACTGAGCCCTCAATCTTGGGGTTTGCTTGTACGAAACTTGTTCCTACAAAGGAGAAGCTAAGTCTACTTATAATTATGCCTAAGAGTCACCCCCAAAGAACCTCTTTTGTTGCTCAGATGTGGCCTCTCTCTCTCTAAGCCAACTCAGCAGGTGAACTCACAGACCTCCCTTCTACATGGGACATAACTCCCAAGGGTGTAAATCACTGCCAACATGGGACATGACTCCCAGGATGAGCTGGTACTTGGCATCATGGGATTGAGAAAGGCTTCTTGACCAAAAGAAGGAAGAGAATGAAACAAAATAAAGTTTCAGTGACTGAGAGATTTCAGAGTTGAGAGGTTATCCTGGAAGTTATTCTTATGCATGATATAGCTATCCATTTTTAGTTTATAGTCTATTGAAGTGGCTGGAGGCAAGTGGCTGAAACTGTTGAACTGTTTTTCACTAGCCTTGACTCTTGAAGGTGGTTTTATAACTCTATAACTTTTACAATGTGACCGTTTGATTATGAAACCTTGTATCTGATGCTCCTTTTATCCAGGGTATGGACAGATGAGTAAAATAATAAGGATAAAAATAAATAAACAATGGGGGGATAAGGGTTAAAAATTGGGTAGATTGAAATACTTTTGGTCAATGGAGAGGAAGGGGTAAAGGGTATGGGATGTATGAGTTTTTCCTTTTTATTTCTTTTTCTGGAGTAATGCAAATATTCTAAAAATGATCATGGTGATGAATACACAACTATGTGATGATGTTGTGAGCCATTGATTGTATGGATTGTATGTGTGTGAGGATTTCTCTATAAAAGTATTTTTAAAAAAATACTTTGGGCTCTACTCTGATGGCATATGCAAGTCTCAGACAAGTCTATGAAAATATCAGTAATGCTATATCAACTTAATTCATAATTCAGTTTGATTACAAGTGTTCTCATGGGGGCAGTTAATTGGGAGTTAGAGTTTCAGATGACTGCAAAGCAGGTGGAAGGTCCTGGCATAGCTCTAGGCCTGAAGTACCTCAGAGGCCCAAAGGGTAAGAGAAGGTGCTCTGTGTTGAGAACTTCCTGAGATGAGGGCACATCTCAAGTCACAAAAGTCGAATCTGCACACCATTATGTTGTGCATTATCTTTCACAATGAACAATGACCCTCCAATACAAGAAAATTTTTCATCGCTGGATTGCACCAATCAGTGCATGCCACACTCTATTGGCAGAGCCTGGTGATGACTCAAGGAAAACTGGTTTAAAACTGGACCCCCTAAACAATGACAATCTCTTCACATGGCCCCAAGAGCCAAACTAAACTTTCTTCCAAGGACGCCATCAAGAGCCTCGTGAGATTGCTTTTATAAGCGGGCGTGTGAAAGTGTCAGCAGTAATTAACATAAAGGGTACCGGTATTGAATTAGATGGTCTTATTGATGACACATGCTTCAGTGCTGTAGGCATCTACAGCATTTGTATCTCAATATTGTGTTCCCCTAGTACTTCGAGTCATGCATAGATTTATTTTACGATTGAAGTATGCATCTTGGTTTCTTTGTTAAATGTATAAAATGGATCTTTACAATTTTCATTATTTATTTTCTCAAATTATGTCAGTTTTAAACAAAGGGGCAAATGCTGCGTGGACCTCTTCTACTGCATCAGGATTTAAGGTCATTACACCAGCCTGTATCCTGACAGCTCATTTTGATCTGGTCCTCTTGTTTAGCTATGACTTTTGGTGTTGGCTCTTTTTTAATTATCTTGTCAGCGAGAGGATTCCCAAAGCAGGACAAAGCATTGGATTGAGCTTAAATGAAAGAAAAACTGATTTCTGTTAGTTGCAATCTCGTAATGTTATGAGAAACAGTTTTTGTCTTAAAGCTGACACTGAATTTTAGCCGCTGTTGTGGTTATGCCTTTCAGTTAAATCATTTTGGCAATGCTAAACACAATTTATTTTTAAAACAAGTTTAACATGCTCCAAAGATTTCTGAACATGCAAATGCAGTTATAATTAATGTACCATCTAGGAAACTTGTTAGTCATACTGTTGTTCATAATTAGATTTCAAGATGTAGTGACACAATTATGCAAGCATTGCACACATATAATTGATTATCCTTCTCCATCCATCACAAGACTAACAAGTGTATAGGGCCACCATGTAGAGTTCTACAGTTCACACTGTTTGAAGGCTGGTAATACAAACTTACCTATCCATAATAACCACATGGACTGCAATAACCTTAAGTAAAGCTAGAGGGATGTGAAGAACCAGAGGCCCCCTATTATCTCTCTATGAGAAGTTTTGAGAAATATTTCATTTATTTTAAAAGCAAACTTTTATAGTTTACTCTATATAACATCTGAAACATCAATATCGCTAAAAAAACATTCTTAACAAGACTATCCTTCAACTTAAAATCTCTCCTTTCTAGCTTTTGTGGGTATAAAAGCTAATTCTTTGAACTGCAACAACAAAATCTTTTGCTACTAGAAGTCTAAGGGAGCTTTTCGTAAAATATTCTATGTACCGCTTTATTATCTGAAATCTTGTTGGTAATACATGTATAAAATATTTCCAATAGAAATAGAAAATAATATTTCCGTACTATAAAACACATTTATAAAGAAGTTGTTGCAAATTAAGTAAATATAGGGCATTCACCCATTAAAACATTAAGGAATTGCTGCTGCAATATTGAATGTGAAAATGTAATTTTAAAAAAATGCCCTATGGTTAAGCTTTATTTCCTAAGATAGAGGCTGGCTGCATGAATGTTTGCTGTATTATTTTACATGTTTTTAAATATTGTCCATCACAGTTATTTTTATCATTTATATTCATATTTTAACTCTCACCTATTGTGATCATGGACATCTCAGGAAGGTTAAAAACTATACATAAGTCGCTGTTTTAAAATACATATGTACAGCACATGTTGTGCTACTGTCCCAGCTAAGGAGTGATTCAAACTACATTTGTAAAGACACCTATTCTTACCACAGTTCCTTCTTATAAGGTGGCAGGACTACAGCAACTACAGGAAGGAAGTAGTTAATCTATCAAAAACATTACCTACCATAATGGAAAGAAACAATTTTTTTTTTAATTCTATTTGTTTGTTGGAAAGAAATAAAAGGAATGAATTTGCACTGTCTTGGGACTTTTCCAAAAGGTAGTGTTCTCTCTAATCCATCCTTCACGTGGCAATTGGCAAATGTGATCACGCCACTAGGATTTTAAATTCTTCTGTGTCTTCAGTTTTGGTTTGCCAACCTGCTCTGATGAATAACGCGCTAGTTGGCTTAATCACAGGAATTTATTGGCTCATGTTTGGAGGCTGGAAGTCCAAAGTCAAGTATGGCCTGTTTTTTGCCCCGAAGTCTGTAGCCTTCTGGTACCGGCTTGTTGGTAATCCTTGGGGTTCCTCGGTTTGCATCTCTGCCTCTGGCCACGTGGTGATCTCTCTGTTCCCTCGTCTGCCTTTCAGGTTTCTGAGAACTTCTGGCTTCTGGCTCTTCCCTGCGGCTTTCTCTGATTTCTCTCCATATGGCCTCCAGTAATACAAATTAGGAACCACCCCGACTCATTCAGTGTTTTGGTTTGCTGAAGCTGCTGGAATGCAATATATCAGAACTGGATTGGCTTTTACGAAGGGGTATATTAAGTTACAAGTTTACAATTCTAAGGCTGTGAAAATGTCAAATTAAGGCACCAACAAGAGATTGCCTTCTCAGAGGAAAGGCGGCTGGCATCCTGGTTCCTCTGTCACATGGGAAGGTCCATGGCGACGTCTGCTGGCCTTCTCTCCTAGATTCTGCTTTCAAATGCTGTCTCAGCTTCTGGCGTCTGGCTGGGCATTTTCTTTCTGCATCTCCAAAAGTTCATGTTGTCTCCAAAATGTGGCTCTCTTAAAAGAGAGGCAGATCAAGACCCACCTTTAATGGGTCTGCCCCTGTAATGGGTCTGCCCCCACAAGACTGGATTAGGAGAACATGGGTTTTCCGGAGTACGCAACAGTTTCAAACCAGCACGTTTAGCCATACCTAAGATTTCAGAAGATCCTATTCACGGCCACATCTTAACCAACGAGACGTCTCCAAAGGGTCCTATTTTCAATTAGTACATTCCCGCAGGAATGCTGATTAAAACTAAGAACATGTTTTGGTTGGAGTATATAATTCAGTCCACTACAGCTTTCAATTGCCATAAGTTTGAAGGCCAAATCTTCACCCCACCCTTTAATGCCCTGTATAATCTTTTACATGATCTCTTCCCCTGCCTCTCTAGACCTATCTTTTGTCACACCCTGTAGCTTACCAAATTCAACAATTTGAATTTGCTTTCTTACCTTATGACTTGTTGACACTCCTGCCTGGAATGCCACTTCCCCAAGTCTACCCTCATATAATGAGATCCTGCTAACCCTTCAGGGTGTTGTTGCAGCCTCCTCTCATTAAAGCCCTCCCTAAGCCCTCAGAGTAGGTTAGCTCTCCATACCCACCCACCTCCCAGTATGTTGTGCTTTCCCAGTTCATTAGATTCACTATGCTTGCAATTCCTTTATTCACCTTTGTCCTCTCATAAAGATTATAGTTTCCGGGAGGACCTGGAATGTTTCTGTCTAGCTCAACACACTCCTTCCCCAGTACCCAAGATGCACATCATGCTCATGGCTTCACAAATGAATGAATATTTTTCCTGTTTAAAAAAGCACGGAAATAGCCTTAATAAAAAATATTTTCCTCCAGACTCTGAGCGATATCTACTGATTTAAAATGCGTTTTGATGCACTTATTTTTCAAAGGAAGTATAAAGTAAAGCAGGTCAGTTTAATTGGAACCACAAATATATCTCTATAGATAGACAAAACAAGCATAACCTACCCACAAAAACCTCTAAAAACATTTCCTCCTAGATCACCTCATTCCAATAAAGTTTAAATTTTATTGTGGCATAATTTGCATACAGTGAAATATACAAATCTGAAGTGTACAGTTCGATGAGTTTGATCAAATCAATATGTCCATGTAAACACCTCACCAATCAACAAATAGAACATTTCCATCCCTACAGAAAATTTCCTCACGGGTTTTTCCAGCCCGTCCCTCTTCTATCCTAGCACAACCACTGACCTAGGATGTACGCAATGGAGTCACAAAATAGAAGGAGCTACTGATAGAGTTAGCCACATGGGGGGATACCAAAAATATTATGATGAGTGAAAGAAGTCAGACACAAAAAGCACATATTATAATTATGCTTATATGCATAATAAAATTTTATAATGCTTTCTTCAGCTCTGTTTTGGCTGACATATGCTGATATGGGTCTGCTCTAAGGGCCACAAGCAAATTCTAGCCATCAGACTTTCGTGACAAGCATATAAAAACAAGTTATAATAAAAATACAAGAAACAGTGTTAATTTAAAAATGTATTTTTAATTGCATTGTATTCTTTTATTTCTCGTCCAACAGAATGTACTCATTCTAAAAATCTTCTAGCCCCCTGATTGCGAGTAATAATAATATATGTGTAATGATTGCTAGAAGCACACCAAGACCTACTTATCTCACACTATAAAAGCAAGAATATGTTTAAATAAATTCCCATTACCCAAATCTAAGTTTATTTACAACATATTGCCCTTAAATTCCATAATTCAATACCCTGGAAAGGTGACAAATATTTTGTGATAAACAGTTGATATGAAAATGAATGCCTTCTGAGGAAATCACCATGATGCCCACTCAGAATAGACTGACATTACAAAGTAGTGGTATGTAGTTTATTAAAATCAGAAAAATTATTATAGATCAGTTATGATTCTGAAAATATTGCCTTTATAGCAAATTATGAAAGGCAAGTCCTCTTGTTTTCCTGCTAACTTCTATTACCAAATGGGAGAAGTACTCATATAGCAAACAATTTGTTCTTTGTATATATTATTATTTCAACCTGACATACAAGAAACTTATTTAACAAACATAATTTAAAGAAACATGCCAGCTTCCTGATGAGTCTGACAACATTCACAAGTCACGATATAAGTATGCAAAGTAATATAATTGTATGTTTACAGTAAAGTTTAAAATTTGAAAGAAAAAAATTGATTCAAGTGACTATCCCTCACAGACTGAGAAAATGGAATATCCAGTAGCCACTCTTCCTAAAATGATACCACATGATAACAACCTAGAGTATATTACTTGGCTTAACACCAGCTTCCTAGCCACCAAACCAAAAAACAAAATGGAAAAGTAAAGATTCAAACATAACAATGTAAGAGAGAGAAGTAATTAAAACAGGGACATGCAATTACAGCTTTTAGAATGGGAAAGGTTATTTATTAAGTTACACCTGGAGAGTCAATATCCTGTTTTATTAATCCTGGTATCATAAGTAAAATAAGTATATATCAATTGCTAAATCTCTGAACCAATGAATTGGGTCTTTATATGTGACAGGTAAGGAAAAACAGTAAAGGCACTCATTCATCCATCAGATATTTATTGCATGCATGCAACTTTCATGACACTGTGCCAGGGCTTTGGGGAACACAAACATGAATCCAGCAAGGTCCCTCCTGAAAGAAAAATATGACTCCTGTGGGAGACACTGCGATAGTGTCATGGAATGAAAGGCAGTACAGAACAGGAAGGCATCTCTTCTAGCTGCATCAGTGACGCTGTTAGTGACAAAATTGCTAACTGCTTCACTTTTTTATGGAATGTCGACACCACCAAACTCCATCTCTTGTGACTAAGTTCATTTTGATTATACTGTTGTGGTGGTTTGAAGTCATATGTACCCCAGAAAAGCATGTCCCTAAACGGAATCCATTCCTGTGTGTGTGGACTCATTGTGAATAGGAAATTTTGATGAGGCTACTTCAGTTAAGGTGTGTCCCACCTCAATCAGAATGGACCTTAATCCTATCACTGGAGTTCTTTATGAAGAGAATGAAATTCAGGCAAAGAGAGAGAAAGCCACAAAAGCAAGAAAATGAAATCAATGGAACATACGAAAGAAGGGAAAGACCAGCAGATACCAGCATTTATCTTGCCACGTGGCAGAGAAGCCGATGCTCACCCAGCGTCCAGTCTCCAGGAAGAAAGCATCACTTTGATGAGCCTTGATTTAGTTTTGAGGTTGATTTTCTCAACCTCAAAACTGTAAGTTAATACATTCCCATTATTTAAGTCAGACCATCTCATGGTACTGGATGGAACAGCCTAGGAATCTAACACATAGTTTTATAAGTAAATACATTTAATGGTATATTGATCACTCAGACTTTGCATACCTTTTTAATGATGGTTTTTAGGCAAGACTATGGAAGCTCTTCGATCTGTGATAAACCAAAATTCCACCATCAGAAATACTAGAATTACAAATCCATTTCTAATGCTCACTATTATCCTTCTTCCCAGTTATTTTATTAAAACTGATAGTTTCTCCTTAGGAGATGATTACAGTAATGTAGAATAATATAGTCACTTATAATCACATCAAAGAGATAATTCATTGCTGGTGTAGGGTAGAGGGAAGTCAGCAATATTTGGCAATGACGACAGGGACCAAAGCTTCCATTTTGATGATTTGAGCCTACTACATTTTTTTTTCCCGCATCCATGAGATATATGATTGCAAGT
Organism: Tamandua tetradactyla; assembly: GCF_023851605.1. Lineage (NCBI taxonomy): Eukaryota > Metazoa > Chordata > Mammalia > Pilosa > Myrmecophagidae > Tamandua > Tamandua tetradactyla. Next base: position 38,771,629 of record NC_135331.1, on the reverse strand, counting down.
TACAAAGATGTTTCTTGTAGTTACAAAGATGTTCTTTTTTGGGTCTTGCAATACAGATATTAAAAATTTAATCTACTTTAATTACAAAAATATATATATACCCAAGGCCCAGGCCCCTCCTCCATTATGAAAACAAGTCATTGTATGCAATCACCAGCATAACTGGGATAGATATCAAAGGTCAACAGACCCCCTCACGGGGGAAAGAATATCATTAAAACTTCCCTCCCCTAATCAAATGTCATGAGACCATGCTGAAATTCCATTGTCACAGCCTCTGAAAGTAAACTTTTATAAGCTACTCTGGTGGCACTCTCCTTTCTCTCTTTTGTGTGGAACACTGACTTCTGTTTCTCGAATGGCCACTATCAGGAAGAATCTTCTCTTGTTCAAAAATTTCTAATTAAACTCATGAATAATTCTGTTCCAGGCATGTTCTTTGGTCTTGGGGCTAAGTTGGGTTGGAATATTGGTGAGCCAGCCAGGAGACCAAAGAGCCACTGGCCATAAAAGTCATGGATACTGGGAAGGGAGACTCTGCAGGGAGAATCCTGGAGTGGCCTGCAACATCTATATGGAGAGGGGTAACTATACTCCTAGATGAAGAGGGTAAGACGATACCCAGGACTCTCCAGATGGATCATTAGTACTCCTGTAGCAGGCCACATGACAGTTAGGAATTTATTAGCAAAAGTAAAGCCATCAGGCCTCCATTGTTGTCACATAGTTCCTGTTAGGAGTTACATAATTGGTCACAGAAGAGGCCCTGGCTGCTAAAGCTGTGATTCACTGCCTGAAAGAAGAACTTAAGTTAGAAGGAGACTTATGTACAGACCAAGAAGATTTGAAAGATGCATTGAATGAGAGGCTACACCATGTAGATGAGAGTCTAGAAATATTGGCATCCTGGTATACTACAGTAAGAGAGCATAGACTGCCCAAGGGGCAAGGGAGGCCTATTCTGACTTCCCCTGACTGGGAGCCTAAACTATAAGATCCTGTTGATTTCTTTTCAGATGATGAAAATGAAGAAAGGAAGCTTGTTCATCCTCTAGTCCAACAAAAACTTAACTAAGAACATATTCAACTCCCTCACCTCCCACTAGGGTTGTGATGCTGAGGGTTTCTCTGGTGCTTCCCCAGCACCCCTTCCCGACCAGAGGCTCTCAGTTGCCATGTGGGACTATGCTGTCATTGAATTACGTGAAATCGGGAATCAATACAGACAAAGCCTAAAGAAGTCCTTCCAAATTGGCTACTGTGTCTTTGGAACACTGCTGTAGAGGGAGCGTTATTTTTGGGAAATCAAATAAGCAAATTAGCCTTAATTACTATACACTCCTCCCTCTGCCAATGTTTGTATACTCTGGCTGCCAAGTGAGAATCCAATTCATTGCTAAATGACTTACAACAATAAGAGAAATACAGAGACACTTGTCCCAATGTGGGACACATACTGCATGCTCCTCCTCATTGGAATACACTAGATGAATTGCAAGTGTATTGAGGGGACTAGGAATGAATCACGCCATTTATGCTGTTAATTTTGTTGGATCAGATCATGAAACCTTCACAACAGGCATAAAGGACCCTATCCTGCTTAGTGCCCCCAATCAGTGGTATGGGACTCTTTGACCCATCCTTAGCCCAGAAGTAGGGCAACCCATTTCAAAGGCTGCTCAAATTGTGGCTGGTGTAGCAGAGTCATAATACCTAAGGCACAGAGGGGCGAGTAGGAGCTACGGGCCATGCTCCAAAGGGGCATGTCAGTCCAAGCCGTGCATCAGAGAGACAGATGTGGACTGACCTGATGGCCACTGGTACTACAATGGAAGATATCGATGGGCAGCCAAATGCAGTACCTGTCAGGCTCTGGAGTAAATTACCCCAAAAACAAAGATAGACTAAACTTGAAACCAAATCAGTGGACAGGAAGAGAAACTGGGGCTGAAAGACCCAACCCTTATAGTCTATGTGGCCCTCTGCTTCTCCTGCTGAGGAAGCCTGGCAGGCTCCTTTTTGCCTCACACAGGGAACTAACCAAGATCCCCAAATAAGTTATATATGGGGGCACCGGGGATCAGAGGTCAAATATTGAGTTAACAGCCTTCAGTTCCCCTTCTAATGAGCTTAGGGTTGGACACTCATGAGCACTAGAGTGGCATGCACCATAATATATGGAAAATGGCCCCTACCCAGTGGGCCTACATTAGCCATTGCCATGTACGAGAGCCGAAGTATTACAGCAACACAACAACAGCTACTAATACAGATTAAGTGGTTGCCACCTCAAAAGTATACAGTGTATAACTATATATAGCTCCTGTTCCAGGCTATATATTGGGAATTGATATTTTGCAAAATATCACTTTGCAAAGTATTGTAGGTAAATTCCATCTATGTTGCCAAGTGGTCAAAACGGCCGTAAGAGAACGTGTTAAGTGGTTTCATTATGCATGGTGGTGGTGCATCAATATAAGTTACGAGGGGGCCATCAAAAAAATTACTGCCACCATTAAGGAATTGGAAAGAGTGGGCATTATAATCCTCATTCACAGCCCATTCAATAGCCCAGTCTGTCCAGTGAAGAACCCTGATGGAGCCTGGCGGATGAGTACTGATTATAGAGAACTTAGCAAAATCACCCGTCCTTTGTTTGCAGTTGTGCAAAGCACAGCTAATTTATTACAGGACATAAATACTCAGTTGGGCCAATTTTCTTGTGTTGGATCTTGCCAATGCCTTTTTTAGTATCTCTTTAGATGCCCCCAACCAGTCTGGGTTCTCCTTCCTGTGGGAAGGACACCAGTGCTCCTACTGGTAGCACTGGTATGAAGGGTATCTTCATAGTCCCATGATTTGTTATGGTCATGGAAACCTCCAGCAGAGGTCACTCTTTTTCATTATTTTGTTGCTGTTATGTTAACCAGTAAATCTCTTGCAGAATTGGAACCTGCCACTAAGACCTTGAGAGCTGAGGATGGGCAGTAAACTGGGACAAATTGCCAAGGCCTGCATGGCCTGTCAAATTCTTCGGTGTTGTTTGGTTAAGTAAGACTGAGACTATTCCCTCTGCTATTGTTGGTAAAGTGCAAAATTACCACACCCTATAGCCTCCTAAACAGCTCATGACATCACTTGGTTTGTTGGTTATTGGAGACCACTTATGTCCCATTTAGCATAGACTCTAAAACCTTTGTGTGCCCTAGTTAGAAAAGAAAGAACATGGGAATGGGATGCTCCACAGCAGGCTGCTTTTGAGAAAGCCAATCAGGCTATCACACAGGCTCAGACTTTATGAGAGGAGGGGGGACCCAAATGTGTCTTGTAAATTAGACATGGCCAGTGCTGATGTTGGCTTTGGGTGGGACTTATGGCAAGGGCAAAACGCAAAGCGAGTTCCCATTGACTTTTGGTCTCAGCTCTGGAAAGGATCTAAACTACAATATTGCCCCTTAGAAAAACATCTGTGTGCTGCCTATAATGCCTTATTGCAAGTTGAAGGACTAACTCAGAAATGCCCTGTGAAATTAAGAACAGCCATCCCTGGACAAGGGTAAATACAGGCCGCTGCCACTAAGCCTCAGTCTGGCAGTGCCACCACTGAGCACATTTGCGAAATGGAAAGCTTCTTTGCTACAGTGCAACATTTTTTACAACAGCCTTTTTAGTACAGAGATGCATGATATCTTAGGACCTATTTTCTATATGGAAGAACAATGCTTGCCTCTCCCCACTGAGCCTCCTGAGGTGGCTTTTTCTGTGCCCACAGTTGACTGATGTGGCTGCACACCTGAGTCTGCCTGGTATATTGATGGATCAGCATGTGAGCAGCTGGACCTCTGGACGGCAGTAGTCGCGCAACCTAGTATGGACATTATGGTGGGAAACCAGGACCATGAAAAGCAGCCAATGGGCTGAATTAAGGGCCATATGGATGGCCGTTATCCATGAACCAGGAGATGCATTAACTACTTGTCCTGACCATTGGGCTAGTGCACTGGAGTCTGACAGTGTGGACGTCCTTGTGGAAGCAAGAGCAATGGACTGTTATCTGCCACTTTTTGTGTAGAAAAGAAATGTGGGAAAACCTCGGGATTGCCTGTCACAAGCAAAAGGTAACCCTGTTTTATGTCTCTGTCCATAATACTGATTCATTACCTGGCAATACTAAAGTTGATACTTTAGCAAAAATTTATAGCCTAGAGTCAACATCGCATGAGGCTGCTGAACGTTTGCATAAGAAAACAGGACACTGAGAGTAGCAAACCCTGTGGAGACTGGCGCAGCAATTTCTGCTGCCCATCACCAGACAACCACTAAAGAATTTTATGGATGCCTGCCCTTCTTGTTCACAGTGATGCCCAAGGATGTTTCCTCACCAACTTGGTCACATCTGCCGTGAGGAGATTCTGGTCACCAGACGGCAGGTAGATTATATTGGGCCCCTTCCCTTATACAAAGGTGCAAAATATGCCTTTATAACCATAGATACAGCAACAGTTGGACTGTTGCTGGCCTTCTCAGCAAGGAAAGCTAACGAAAAAGCTACAACATATAGCTTAGAAAAGCTAAAGGCATTCTTTTGGGTCCCCACACATGGGGACAGTGATAGGGGGTCCCCCTCTACCAGACAACTAACCCAAGCCTAGGCTACTAGATATTTCATTTGTCTTACAATCCAACAGCAATGGGGTTAATTGAAAGGATGAATGGGCTTTTAAAAGAGCAGTGAAAAGATGACAAGCAATTTCTGCAGCAGTGGACATGCCAGTTGCATGCAGCTCTCACAAACCTCAATTCACAGCCTTGAGTATCTGCTCCTTCTTATTGAACTGGTAACCACAGGGGCCCATGCAAGCACCGCAAATTCTGGTGAAAGGACCAGCAGCGCTACAGCCACAATGAGGTCATGAAGATAACTTGCTCTTGCCTTTGTGATAAGCATTAAAATCAGAGAAAATAAGGTCGATTGGCCAATGGCAACGACATTGGTTGGGAACCCTAAGCCCATGGGGTATTGGGGCCACCCAAAATTTAAGTATTAGACCACAGTTTATTTAAAAAAATGCAAAAGTTGTATATGCAACCAATCTAGGACCCCCATACCTCAAGGTACAGTATGTATGACTTTGGACCCTTAGTATGCCCAGGGTAACTGTGAATCTGACTCCAGAAGACCCTGCAATTGCAGGGGGGAAAAGTGTGGTATCTAACACCCTTCACAGCACTCCTTCTCCAGGAACACTTCTGTCCACCAGTGGAAATTCGGCTTGCATTCTATTAGAACAACATCATAAACATCTTTCTTTTTGGCTTTAGTTTCTGTGGTGAACTACATGCATAATAAATCTCAGTGCTGAGTGCACACTGAGCTGCCGTTGTTGGGCGCCACTGGCCTGCCTTGGACTGTGATCCCTGTGAATCGAACATGGTGTGGAATAACCTGCTGGCCTGGCAGAATTCAGCACATTGGAAAATCCGGAAGAATCTCATTTAAGACTGAAATCACAGGTTTCCATAACTTTGAAGGGTTGTTATCTCGGTGGGGGGTGGGGGTGGGTTCCCTGTGTCCTGTTGCCTCTTTTTTATGCTGCTGTTGAGGAATATAGATGCAATGTCTGTCCTATGGGCGATGTAGTCTGATGTGTGTCGGTGACTGAAATGACCCAGGGTCCATTATGAAAACAAGTGATGACACGCAGCTGCCTACATGACCAGGACAGACATTAAAGGTAAACAGAACCCCCTCAGGGGGATGTTATTAAACCTCCCCTTCCCCATTCAAAATTTCATGAGACTGTGCTGAAACTCCATTGTCACACCCTGTGAACCTCCCCCTTTATAAATCACTCCCAAGGCACTCCTCTCTCTTTTTTGCATGGAACACAGACTTCCTTTTCCCCACGGGTTGCTATCAGGATGAATCTTGTCCGGTTTGTAATTCTCTAATTAAACTCATGAGTAAGTCCATGCCTGGCATGTTCTTTGGTCATCTGGGGGCTAAGTTAGGTTGGAACAGTGTATTAATCAGTAATAAACAGGACAGGCAACATTTTTACACATACAGTTTTTAACATAAAACATAGAGAATGAAATATGTTTCTCTATCATTTGCTTTGTTTTCATAATCTTGATAAGATTAATGGTTATTTTGTTATTGCTTTTAACATGTTATTGCTTTTTAACATACTAAAATCTTAGATTTGGCTCTTTTAATTCATCAGGGATAGAGGATTAGTGGTGCTGAACCATTTCCGATGGAGCACGTAGACTGCTACTTCCCAGATGCCTTCAGAGCTCTGACCACCAAGGCCAACATCCGAGCACAGTGCATAGCACCTGCTGGGCCAGGTACATTCCCGACCCCCGTCCTGGAACACACGAATACCTTGTAATCCAAGATGATGTGCCCGTTACATTCCTGTATGCCCTGGGACATCAAAAGCAATTGTGAACTCGCCATGTATTCATGAAGCTGAATAAAAAGCAGGCACTGGGTGCAAGGACCTTCTTCAGGCTGCAGATAAAATTTATTTCATGCCCTGGACTCCCTGTGGTACTTATATTTTGATAAAATATACTTCCTTAGAAGATTTCCAGAACAGTCACTGTATTAGTTAGGGTTCTCTAGAGAAACAGAATCAACAGGAAACACTCGCAAATATAAAATTTATAAAAGTGTCTCATGTAACTGTGCAAATGCAGACTCCAAAATCCGCAGGGCAGGCTGTGAAGCCAATGATTCCGATGGAGGGTCTGGACGAATTCCACAGAAGAGGCTCGTCGGCCGAAGCAGGAAGAGAGCCTGTCTCTTCTGAATCTTCCTTAAAAGGCTTCCCGTGATTAGATTAAGCATCACTCATTGCAGAAGACACTCCCCTTTGGTTGATTACAAGTGGAATCAGCTGTGGTTGCAGCTGGCGTGATCATGATTTAATTCTATGAAATGTCCTCAGACAGACAGGCCAGCACTTGCCCAACCAGACAAACAGGTACCACCACTTGGCCAAGTTGACACATGAACCTGATCATGACAGTCACCAAACAACAACACAAAAATTCCAAATTGAGTAAATAGTACTGGATTTGTCTTATATGGTGGGGCTGTCTCCTTTAACGAAGAAAAAATGAGGAATATTATGAAATTTAACTTGAGGACTAGAATTAAGAGTGGTGAGGCGATAATTAACTCTGTCAACTACTACAATACCTCACTGTGTAGATGGCGAGGAAAGACATATCGACCTAGGAGATAGAAACCCAGGAAAATGGTTTACGGGTTGTATGTGCCACTGAGCAGAACAATGGATTGATAGTTATTAGCCAACTGAATCCAAGAACTCTTTGATTTGAAGCAGCGTGGGAGGGTTGTTTATGACAAATGCTTTTAATGATATGCAGAGTCCTCTGTGTGGTCAGATCAGTTTATCAAGGCAGTGGAAGTGAAACAGGCAAGAATGCAATTGGTTACATTTATACTACCCGAATAAACAGCGCAGAATATGTAGGTGCTCCCTTCCCTAAGCAATACCAATATATTGTGGCAGTGGATTACAATCCAAGAGATAATCAATTGTTATGTATGGAGCAATAACTTCATTCTATGATAATTTCTGGAATTTGGACCACCTGACCCTGCCCAGGTGCCTACCACAGCTGTGACAATAATTTCTTCGGCTGAGCTGTTCAACTCCACAGTATCAACCACAAGCACTACTTCACAGAAGGGCCCCAAGAGCACAACCTTAGCGGGATTGCAGGAAGCAAGCAGAGGGACAAAACCATCTCCAGCAGTTTCTACAACTTCTCTAACATTACAAATATTTTTCACCTGCCAGAGAGATTATGTGAAGCATTACAAGTAAGGGGGATGTGGTGGCCTCAGACACAAAAGGAAATGATGGTTGAATGGCTGTGTCCCAAGGGAACAAGAGGAACTGCCTTGTGTATCTTTGCCTGGTTCCACTGGAACACGGAACCTTAGGGGTCCCAATCTCAGCAACTGCATCCCACACTGGGTAAATTTGCTGGCTCAGAAGACCAGAAGTGGAGAAAATGCTGCTAGTCTTACCAATGAACTGGCTAAACATACCAAAGGGCCTGTGTTTTCTGGGGATGTGATTTCTCCACTGAGATTGATGGAGCTGTTGGTGGATATTCTTGATGTACAGCCGCAGTAACTGAAACCTAGTGAAAAGGATTCAGTTGGATGGAGTTGTCACATGGCAACTGTTGATATAGTGGACAACCTTCTGACAACTGAAGTCTTGGAATCATGGAACATGAATTCTTCTGAATAAGCACATGCTACATAACTCAAAACTTGAGGAATGAGCTTGTGTTCTGGCTAACAATCTCTCGGAATCAACCAGGAACTCAATGCCCACAGATAAAACTGTCTTGGAAATTGCAGTAATAAGTACAGAAGGACAGGTCCAAGACTTTAAATTTCTTCTGGGCATCAAAGGATCAGGCAGCTCGAGCCAACTCTCTGCCAATACTGTCAAACAGAAAGCAGGAATGGGCTTGCAAAGTTGGTGTTCATTATTTACCAGAGTCTGAGACAGTTAGGAAAATGAAACCATAAATTGGGTGGTGATTTTATAGGTCAAAATAATACATAACATTGCAGAGAATTCCCACATCATTTCAGTTTCAATCAATAAGGAGCCCAGCTGAGTATAACTAACCGATCCTGTGCTTTTTATCCTACCACACAATTATCTAACAATTATTTCAATGCAAGCTGCTCTTTCTGGAATGACTCAGAGAGAAGTATGATGGGATACTGGTCTACCCAGGGCTGCAAGCTGGTTGACAATGATAAAACTCATTCAGCATGTATATGCAGCCACCAATTCAATTTTGCAATTCTCATGGCCCAAAAGGAAATTGTATACAAAATGGAGTTTGTGATTACTCCTTACACTCATCTCCTGAGTAGGAACTGTCATTTCCCTTGTTTGCCTGGCTGTCTGCATCTTCACTTTCTTCTTTTTCCATGGTCTAGACAGCAACTAGAACCTCTGTTTTAGCCTTTTCATTGCTGAATTTATTTTCCTAATAGGCGTTAATCAAACAAAGTATATGATTGCATGCCCAATATTTGCAGGCCTTCTACATTTTTCTTTTTGTCGGCTTCTACTCAGATGTGCCTAAATGGTGTACCACTCTATATGATGTTAGTTTAAGTGTCTGAAAGTAAATATTCAAGGAAGAAATATTACTGTGTTCCTGGTTACTTGTTTCCTGCTACAGTGATTGAGTTTCAGCTGCTATTGACTATTGATATGGCTATAAGAGTCATGGAATAGAAAAAGCTTATTGGCTTCATGTTGATAACTATTTCATATGGAGTTTCACTGGATCTGTTATGTTCATGATTCTGCTAAATACTATCTTCCTGGTGTTCATGTTGTGCAAAATGGTGAAACACTCAAAAACTTTGAAATCAGATTCTAGCAGGTGGGGAAACATTATGCCTTATGTGCTTGGTACTTTGCTCTTTTTGTGACTTCTTGGCCCAACCTGGTCATTTGGGTTACTTTTTCATAAAAATAAGGAGACTATTGTGATGGAACATCTCTTCACCACCTTTAATGCTTTCCAGGGAGTATTCACCTTTTACTGTGCTTTCCAAAACAAAAGTACAAAAAGAACATGGAAAGTGCTTCAGACACTCGTGTTGAAAGAGTCTGGAAAGTGCTTTGGGCTCTCGTATTGCTGTGGTGGTCTCCCAGCTGACAGCCCCCACAGGTCAGGGAAGGCGTCAACTGCCAGAATCAGGGCCTCGTAACCACCGGCATACAGAGCCATATAAGAAGGATGTAGAATGATGCTAGGAGAAAAGTATCTGCATCTTCCTTTTTTCAGGTGCTTTCAAAATCACTTCAGTGCTTAATCAAGGATTCACTGAATAATGCCAAGAACTCAAGTGCCATGGACACTCTACCGCTTAATGGTAATTTCAACAACAGTTGCTCACTACACAAGGGGGACTATCATGGCAGTAGGCAAGTTGTAGACTGTAGACTGAGTTGGAAGTGTTTTCCTTTTGAGAAAATGATCACTTCAGAATTAGTGCATAACAACCTCCAGGGCAGCAGCAGTGGAGATCATGTATTGCAGCAGATATTTCATCTTAATGCGCCGCTGCAGCCCAGGCCTGGAGCTCCATCACGTAGGACCCAAGGATCCATCCAGTCCTCAACAGACTCACTCCTTCCATACCAACCCCAGAAGACAGTGAAGCCTGAGGGAACTGGCCACTGTTTGTCACATCTGACAGCTCAGGCTGAGGACCACTCAGTCCCCCACAGATACTCTATTCTTTTTTTTTAAGCGTTTTAACTATATTGCTTTATTTTAATCTTTACAATACACTTCATCAGGTTTTTTTTTTATTAATTAACGGAAAAAAGAAATTAACCCAACATTTAGAAATCATAACATTCTACATATGCAATCAGTAATTCTTAACATCATCACATAGATGCATGATCATCATTTCTTAGTACATTTGCATTGGTTTAGAAGAAGTAGCAACACAACAGAAAAAGATATAGAATGTTAATATAGAGAAAAAAAAATAAAAGTAATAATAATAGTAAAAAACAACAACAAAAAAAAAAACCTATAGCTCAGATGCAGCTTCATTCAGTGTTTTAACATGATTACTTTACAATTAGGTATTATTGTGCTGTCCATTTTTGAGTTTTTGTATCTAGTCCTGTTGCACAGTCTGTATCCCTTCACCTCCAATTACCCATTATCTTACCCTGTTTCTAACTCCTGCTGGACTCTGTTACCAATGACATATTCCAAGTTTATTCTCGAATGTACGTTCACATCAGTGGGACCATACAGTATTTGTCCTTTAGTTTTTGGCTAGACTCACTCAGCATAATGTTCTCTAGGTCCATCCATGTTATTACATGCTTCATAAGTTTATTCTGTCTTAAAGCTGCATAATATTCCATCGTATGTATATACCACAGTTTGTTTAGCCATTCGTCTGTTGATGGACATTTTGGCTGTTTCCATCTCTTTGCAATTGTAAATAACGCTGCTGTAAACACTGGTGTGCAAATGTCCGTTTGTGTCTTTGCCCTTAAGTCCTTTGAGTAGATACCCAGCAATGGTATTGCTGGGTCGTATGGCAATTCTATATTCAGCTTTTTGAGGAACCGCCAAACTGCCTTCCACAGTGGTTGCACCATTTGACATTCCCACCAACAGTGGATAAGTGTGCCTCTTTCTCCGCATCCTCTCCAGCACTTGTCATTTTCTGTTTTGTTGATAATGGCCATTCTGGTGGGTGTGAGATGATATCTCATTGTGGTTTTGATTTGCATTTCTCTAATGGCCAGGGACATTGAGCATCTCTTCATGTGCCTTTTGGCCATTTGTATTTCCTCTTCTGATAGGTGTCTGTTCAAGTCTTTCTCCCATTTTGTAATTGGGTTGGCTGTCTTTTTGTTGTTGTTGAGTTGAACAATCTCTTTATAAATTCTGGATACTAGACCTTTATCTGATATGTCATTTCCAATATTGTCTCCCATTGTGTAGGCTGTCTTTCTACTTTCTTGATGAAGTTCTTTGATGCACAAAAGTGTTTAATTTTGAGGAGTTCCCATTTATTTATTTCCTTCTTCAGTGCTCTTGCTTTAGGTTTAAGGTCCATAAAACTGCCTCCAATTATAAGTTTCATAAGATATCTCCCAACATTTTCCTCTAACTTTTTATGGTCTTAGACCTAATGTTTAGATCTTTGATCCATTTTGAGTTAACTTTTGAATAGGGTGTGAGATATGGGTCTTCTTTCATTCTTTTGCATATGGATATCCAGTTCTCTAGTCACCATTTATTGAAGAGACTGTTCTGTCCCAGGTGAGTTGGCTTGACTGCCTTATCAAAGATCAAATGTCCATAGATGAGAGGGTCTATATCTGAGCACTCTATTCGATTCCATTGGTCGATATATCTATCTTTATGCCAATACCATGCTGTTTTGACCACTGTGGCTTCATAATATGCCTTAAAGTCAGGCAGCGCGAGACCTCCAGCTTCATTTTTTTTCCTCAAGATGTTTTTAGCAATTCGGGGCACCCTGTCCTTCCAGATAAATTTGCTTATTGGTTTTTGTATTTCTGAAAAATAAGTTGTTGGGATTTTGATTGGTATTGCATTGAATCTGTAAATCAATTTAGGTAGGATTGACATCTTAACTATATTTAGTCTTCCAATCCATGAACACGGTATGCCCTTCCATCTATTTAGGTCTTCTGTGATTTCTTTTAACAGTTTTTTGTAGTTTTCTTTATATAGGTTTTTTGTCTCTTTAGTTAAATTTATTCCTAGGTATTTTATTCTTTTAGTTGCAATTGTAAATGGGATTTGTTTCTTGATTTCCCCCTCAGCTTGTTCATTACTAGTGTATAGAAATGCTACAGATTTTTGAATGTTGATCTTGTAACCTGCTACTTTGCTGTACTCATTTATTAGCTCTAGTAGTTTTGTTGTGGATTTTTCCAGGTTTTCGATGTATAGTATCATATCGTCTGCAAACAGTGATAGTTTTACTTCTTCCTTTCCAATTTTGATGCCTTGTATTTCTTTTCCTTGTCTAATTGCTCTGGCTAGAACCTCCAACACAATGTTGAATAATAGTGATAGTGGACATCCTTGTCTTATTCCTGATCTTAGGGGGAAAGTTTTCAATTTTTCCCCATTGAGGATGATATTAGCTGTGGGTTTTTCATATATTCCCTCTATCATTTTAAGGAAGTTCTCTTGTATTCCTATGTTTTGAAGTGTTTTCAACAGGAAAGGATGTTGAATCTTGTCAAATGCCTTCTCTGCATCAATTGAGATGATCATGTAATTTTTCTGCTTTGATTTGTTGATATGGTGTATTACATTAATTGATTTTCTTATGATGAATCATCCTTGCATACCTGGGATGAATCCTACTTGGTCATGATGAATAATTCTTTTAATGTGTTGTTGGATACGATTTGCTAGAATTTTGTTGAGGATTTTTGCATCTATATTCATTAGAGAGATTGTTCTGTAGTTTTCTTTTTTTGTAATATCTTTGCCTGGTTTTGGTATGAGGGTGATGTTGGCTTCATAGAATGAATTAGGTAGTTTTCCCTCCACTTTGATTTTTTTGAAGAGTTTGAAGAGAGTTGGTACTAATTCTTTCTGGAATGTTTGGTAGAATTCACATGTGAAGCTGTCTGTCCTGGACCTTTCTTTTTAGGGAGCTTTTGAATGACTGATTCAGTTTCTTTCCTTGTGATTGGTTTGTTGAGGTCATCTATTTCTTCTTGAGTCAAAGTTGGTTGCTCATGTCTTTCCAGGAACCCGTCCATTTCATCTAAATTGTTGTATTTATTAGCGTAAAGTTGTTCATAGTATCCTGTTATTACCTCCTTTATTTCTGTGAGGTCAGTAGTTATGTCTCCTCTTCCATTTCTGATCTTATTTATTTGCATCCTCTCTCTTCTTCTTTTTTTCAATCTTGATAAAGACCCATCAATCTTACTGATTTTCTCATAGAACCAACTTCTGGTCTTATTGATTTTCTCTATTGTTTTCAATTTCATTTATTTGTGCTCTAATCTTTGTTATTTCTTTCCTTTTGCTTGCTTTGGGGTTAGTTTGCTGTTCCTTCTCCAGTTCTTCCAAGTGGACAGTTAATTCATGCATTTTTGCCTTTTCTTCTTTTCTGATATAGGCATTTAGGGCAATAAATTTCTCTCTTAGCACTGCCTTTGTTGCATCCCATAAGTTTCGATATGTTGTGTTTTCATTTTCATTCGCCTCGAGGTATTTACTAATTTCTCTTGCAATTTCTTTGAGCCACTTATTGTTCAAGAGTGTGTTGTTGAGCCTCCACGTATTTGGGAATTTTCTGGCACTCCGCCTATTGTTGATTTCCAACTTCATTCCTTTATGATCCGAGAAAGTGTTGTGTATGATTTCAATCTTTTTAAATTTGTTAAGACTTGCTTTGTGACCCAGCATATGGTCTATCTTTGAGAATGACCCATGAGCACTTGAGAAAAAGGTGTATCCTGCTGTTGTGGGATGTAATGTCCTATAAATGTCTGTTAAGTCTAGCTCATTTATTGTAATATTCAGATTCTCTATTTCTTTATTGATCCTCTGTCTAGATGTTCTGTCCATTGATGAGAGTGGGGAATTGAAGTCTCCAACTATTATGGTATTTGTGTCTATTTCCCTTTTCAGTGTTTGCAGTGTATTCCTCACGTATTTTGGGGCATTCTGGTTCGGTGCATAAATATTTATGATTGTTATGTCTTCTTGTTTAATTGTTCCTTTTATTAGTATATAGTGTTCCTCTTTGTCTCTTTTAACTGTTTTACATTTGAAGTCTAACTTGTTGGATATTAGTATAGCCATTCCTGCTCTTTTCTGGTTGTTATTTGCATGAAATAACTTTTCCCAACCTTTCACTTTCAACCTATGTTTATCTTTGGGTCTAAGATGTGTTTCCTGTAGACAGCATATAGAAGGATCCTGTTTTTTAATCCATTCTGCCAGTCTATGTCTTTTGATTGGTGTGCTGGTTTGAAAGGAAGTATGTCCCCTAAGAAAAGTCATGTTTTAATATAAATCCCATTTCTTAAAGGTAGAATAGTCTCTATTCAATGCTGTGATGGGATCATCTCCCTGGTTGATGAGATTTAGTTAAGAACGGTTGTTAAACTGGATTAGGGGATGATATGTCTCCACCCATCTGAGTGGGTCTTGATTAGTTTCTGAAGTCCTATAAAAGAGGAAACATTTTGGAGAATGAGAGACTCAGAGAGAGCAGAGAATGCTGCAGCACCACGAAGCAGAGAGTCCACAAGCCAGTGACCTTTGAAGATGAAGAAGGGAAATGCCTCCCGGGGAGCTTCATGAAACCAGAAGCCAGGAGAGTAAGCTAGCAGATGACGCCGTGTCTGCCATGTGCCCTTCCAGCCGAGAGAGAAGCCCTGACTGCATTCGCCATGTGCCTTTCCAGATGAGAGAGAAACCCTGAACTTCATCGGCCTTCTTGAACCAAGGTATCTTTCCCTGGATGCCTTTGATTGGACTTTTCTATAGACTTGTTTTAATTCTCAGCCTTAGAACTGTAAACTAGCAACTCATTAAATTCCCCTTGTTAAAAGCCATTCCGTTTCTGGTATATTGCATTCCAGCAGCTAGCAAACTAGAACAATTGGGAAATTCAGTCCATTAACATTTAGTGTTATTACTGTTTGGATAATATTTTCCTCTAACATTTGCCTATTGTATTATATATATCATATCTGATTTTCCTTCTTTCTACACTCTTCTCCATACCTCTCTCTTCTGTCTTTTCATATCTGACTCTAATGCTCCCTTTCGTATTTCTTGCAGAGCTGGTCTCTTGGTCACAAATTCTCTCAGTATACTTTTTATCTGAGAATGTTTTAATTTTTCCCTCATTTTTCAAGGACAATTTTGCTGGATATAAGAGTCTTGGTTGGCAGTTTTTCTCTTTTAGTAATTTAAATATATCATCCCACTGTCTTCTAGCTTCCATGGTTTCTGCTGAGAAATCTACACTAGTCTTATTGGGTTTCCCTTGTATGTGATGGATTGTTTTTCTCTTGCTGCTTTCAAGATCCTCTCTTTCTCTTTGACCTCTGACATTCTAACTAGTAAGTGTCTTGGAGGATGCCTATTTGGGTCTAATCTCTTTGGGGTGCACTGCACTTCTTGGATCTGTAATTTTAGGTCTTTCATAAGAGTTGGGAAATTTTCAGTGATAATTTCTTCCATTAGTTTTTCTCCTCCTTTTCCCTTCTCTTCTCCTTCTGGGACACCCACAACATGTCTATTTGTGTGCTTCATATTATCATTCAATTCCCTGAGCCCCTGCTCACATATTGTCCTTGAGTTCCCTGATACACTGTTCAAATTTTTCCATTCTTTTCCCGATCGTTTCTGTTTCTTTTTGGAATTCAGATGTTCCATCCTCCAAATCACTAATTCTATCTTCTGTCTGTTTAAATCTATCATTGTAGGTATCCATTGTTTTTTCCATCTTTTCTACTTTATCCTTCACTTCCATAAGTTCTGTGATTTGTTTTTTCAGTTTTTCTATTTCTTCTTTTTGTTCAGCCCATGTCTTCTTCATGTCCTCCCTCAATTTATCGATTTCGTTTTTGAAGAGGTTTTCCATTTCTGTTCGTATATTCAGCATTAGTTGTCTCAGCTCCTGTATCTCATTTGAACTATTGGTTTGTTCCTTTGACTGGGCCACATTTTCAATTTTCTGAGCGTGATCCATTATCTTCTGCTGGCATCTGGGCATTTAGTCAGATTTCCCCGGGTGTTGGACCCAACAGGTTGAAAGATTTTTCTGAGAAATCTCTGGGTTCTGTTTTTCTTATCCTGCCCAGTAGGTGGCACTTGTGGCACACGTTTTTCTGCGGGTCCCACTAGTAAAAGGTGCTGTGGGTCCTTTAACTTTGGAGAACTCTCACCGTGGGGGAGGTTCGCCAGCCGAAGCGGCTTGGAAGAGTGCCAGCCAGCCCGGGGGTCCGAACGCAGGGAAGGTCGCCGGCCACTGCAGCCCGTGAGAGCGTCCATCCGAATTTCCTAGTCGGCCCGGGGCGCCAAGCGTGGCGGGAGGGCGCCAGCCGCCGTGGCCCGGGAGAGTGCACCGTTCCCAGCCGGACCGGGGAGTCACGTGTTTGGAAGGGACCCCCTGTCACCGTTCTCCGCGGCCTGGGGATTTCCGATCCAGTTCTCTCAGTTGGTCCGGGGGGCCTTGTGTGGTGGGGGCGCCAGCCGCCATGGCCCGAGAGGACTGCCTGCCCAATTCTGCCATCTGGCCCGGGAAGGAGGAAGGGAGGGACTCCGGCCGCTTGCCGCCCCGCCCGGGAAAGCCCGTGCCCCTCGGTGATCTCACCGGAGTGGGTTCTCTCAGCCAGTCAGCCGTTCCAGGATGGGGTATGCTGTCTTTTTGTTCTCTGTCATGGCTCCGGGAGCTGTTCTGTATCGTTTCTACTCCCCTAGTAGCTGTTCTGGAGGAGGAACTAAGATCTGCGCATCTTACTAAGCTGCCATCTTCTCCGGAAGTCGATACTCTATTCTTTATATAAGTGTTCTAGTTTGCTAGCTGCCAGAATGCAATATACCAGAAATGGAATGACTTTCAAAAGGGGAATTTAATAAGTTGCTAGTTTACAGTTCTAAGGCCGAGAAAATGACCCAATTAAAGCCAGTCTATAAAATGTCCAAGCTAAAGCATCCAGGGAAAGATACCTTGGTTCAAGAAGGTCGATGAAGTTCAAGGTTTCTCTCTCATCTGGAAAGGCACATGGTGAACACAGGGTTTCTCTTTCATCTGGGTGGGCACATGGCAAACATGGCATCATCTGCAAGCTTTCTCTCCTGGCTTCCTGTTTCACGAAGCTCTCTGGGAGGCATTTTCCTTCTTCATCTCCAGAAGTCGCTGGCTGGTGGACTCTGCTTCTCGTGGCTATGTCATTCTGCTCTCTCTGAATCTCTCTCTGAATCTCTTATTCTCCCAAATGTTTCCTCTTTTATAGGACTCCAGTAAACCAATCAAGACCCACCGAAATTGGTGGAGACATCTCATCACCTAATCCAGTTTAACAACCACTCTTGACTAAATCACATCATCCAGGGAGATGATCTGATTACAGTTTTAAACATACAGTATTGAATAAGGATTATTCTACCTTTATGAAATGGGATTTTGATTAAAACATGGATTTTCTAAGGGGCACACATCCTTTCAAACCAGCACAAAAAGCATGCCCAATCTTGGAGACTCTCTTGATACATCTCTGGCTCTTTGTTTCTCTGCTATTCTTGGCACTGTTTCTTGGACTGGAAGCAATATGCATGCTGAGGATTTCTTGGCATACCACTTACAGGAAGATATCTAGAAAAAAAGGAACTGCTTTTTTTGTGTGCCTTTTCCAAGAAGCTGCCCAGAAGACGTGTATCAAAGATTTTCCTTCCTGTCATTCACCATAACTAGGTCATATGTTCTCTCTCTTTAAACCAATAATGCCAGGGAAAGGGATTGCCTTTAATGTGTAATCAGGATCTACCCCAGGAACCATAGATGGGGTCAGCTTTCTCTGAATTGCATGGGAAAGCATTTATTTTGGAAGCAAAAAAAAAAAAGATTTTCCATTAGGAAAAATAAATAAGTGGATGACAATAGAATCCCTTACCTATTACTTGAGTGCCTATCAAGGAGGTTGAAGATTCAGTGTGCGTAAACACATGCACACACACACATACACACACAATCCTCCAAATATCTGTTGTAATTTTTTATTGAACTAAATCAAGATTTAGTTTGCAAGATTATGGCTGTGTTAATAACCTTCACTCTTAAGCAAAGTAATTTACTAGGATTTCATTTCCTTTCTTGCTTATATTCTGCTTTTCCTAGAATTAATAATTGTCCTTTTAAAAATTTGGTTTTCTGTGAAATAACCACTAAATTCTTCATTCAATTGCTTAGTTTTCTGTGTGACATCACTGAATTTTTCCTCATCAGAATAGCCTATAAAACTCCAGCCAATGTGGTCCATCATGCCAGGCCATTTTATTCTTCTTTTCCTTTGATGATAACTGTCCTAGAGCAAGCCTTTATCCTGCTCTTATCTGGGCTGGTTGAGCTACCTCCAATTCAGTGGGATTTCCCTTCACTATTACCCTGGGAATCCCTTAACATCCCTCGTGTATTAGATCCCCAGTCTACTGGTTTATTCAATGAATTGGTGGTACACTCGCTCCAATCACTGCTCTGAGAAAGAGTGCATGAAAATTAAGTATTTTGAAACTTTGCATGTCTGAAAATTTCTTCAGTCCACTCTCATACTTTAAATGATAGTTATTGAAAATAGAATTTTAGATCAAAGTCTTTCAGAATTTTGGAGGCATTTCTCCATTGTCACAATGATTTCTGATCATTTCCTCTGCATGCATATTCTCTCTCTTTCTTCCCTTGCTCCCTTGCACCCTCTCTTCCTCTCTCTCTCTCTCTCTCTCTCTCTCCTACATGCCTTGGAGTATATCCTTTATCATCCAGTTTTCTGTGTACTCAGTGGCCCATTCTTTTTTTGGAAAAAAAAACCTCTCCCTTTTCTCTTGTCTCTCATATCATTCGTTTAATTCCCTTTCTTCTCTTCTATATTTTCATTTCTTTGTCTTTTGTGCTATTTTCTTAGAAAATTCCTTAAATTTGCCTGCTATTCTCACGTTTTGCTGTCATATTTAAAATTTTAAGAGACTTTTCTTATTCTCAGAATGTTCCTTTTAAAATACCACTCTATTCTTGTTTGATGAATGTTTCTCTTTTTTGGAAAAGATTCACATTTATTTACAGTCAATCCATGTTAAATATTAGTGATGGACTCATTATTAACAGGTTTACACAAAGGGGCGAAAAGAAAAGCAAAACTTTGCTGAAACAATTTATATTTCATTAGAACTTCATCATAAAATAAATTAATCACTGAATACAGGCAGAAGAAATATGGAAGAGTAATATTTATGTTTCGTTCCCCTTTTAAAACAGGAATAGGCACCTTTGTTTACTAGAAAGTTTGTGGGAAATACTTAAACCTCTGTCCTCTGCTCAAGAATAAATGGAAGGGTGAGCTAGGTGCCTGGAACACAAATCCTCTGCTTTCTAAAGACTGGCACCCATGATGGCCCCAATACAGGAAAGAGTTTCCACCTGTGCTGGGAGGAAATGTGTGGCTCCGACTTGGTGTGGATCACCGACACTCCTGCTTCCCATTGTTTATTGCATGAAGATTGTGGTAGAGCTTCAGGGGCTGTTTTCACCACAAGGCAAGAAAGAATACACACTGTTCTTCCTCTGTAGTAGAAGTAGCACAGAGGGGAAGCCCGAGAGTGGCTGCATCCCATGGCAGGAACCCAGTTCCAAAGAACACTTTATAACCACTAAGCCCTAGGGTGCATCTGAGCCATTTCTTCATCCTTCCAACCAACAGAGAAACCCATTCATGGTACATGACAAGAATCAAGAATCATCTCTCTGGAAATAGTTCATCAAAGGTGAAGGGGAGGAAAAGATGGTGGATAAGGAGTAAAGGGAAAGGGAAGTCAGCTCTTTGAACCAAAGAAGGAACAGAAGCCTGAATGTAAATGCTGGATAGAGAAAGCTCTCCCATCCCACATGTTGATAAAGAAAAAACAATGTGCAATCCAAGAGAAGAAAGAAAGGAGAGACTAGAGCATCAGTGTGAAGTAAAGGAGATTGCAAGCACATGCAAAAGAAATCTTTCTGAAATTAAATCCCAACAGTGCCATGGTAATGAGCTGAGAAAACCACCTGTGTCTCCTAAGGAGAAAGCAAATGGTGAGAGTCATGATATATACATAAAAAAAAAATTAGAACCTCTGAGAGAAAGGAAACCAAGTTTTTGCCTCTAAATATTCACTGTCAGAATCCAATGAGCAAGCCCCAGGAAGAGGGACAACTCAGCAAAGAGCATCTGAGAAGTGGGATACTAAAGAAATCAAGGCAGAGGATAGCCAGGCATGCCGGCCATCCAGAAGAGGCTGCGCCTGTGAGTTTCCAGGTGCAGTTAGAATGGTTATGCATTTTAACCAAGAGCCTTCTGCTGAGGAAAATGAAAGACCAGCAAACCATTAGTGATGTCGCCCCAGCATAAATTTCAGTTGCCCCATTTAAAGCTTTCAGAAGATAAAGTCTATTCATAATGTCTTTTTTTGCCAGATTGAGGTCAGCTCTGCAGTCCTATCTAAAAAGAAATGCAAATGGATACAACCAATCTGGAAGAAGCCCTGATAATCCCTTCAGCAGAGCGTCACAGGAGTTTGGACCCAGTGGGCCTGGACACCTTGTGACTCAGACCCTCCTACATAGCCCCGTCTACACATTGTCATAGTTGCCGAGATTCTGCCAGTGTGCTGTCACCTTTCTTCACTGAAGTCAGCCCTGGGCTCCACAGAACTGAGTGAAGGCCTCATCTTTTCCCTGGAAGAGCAGCTCAGCGCTTTGACATTGTCTGAATTCCAAGGCTCAGAGCCCTGTTTCCCTTCATGGCAATGCTTCAGGTGGAGCTTTTCAAAGCTACAAAAAGGAGCACTAAGATTTTATCTCTGTTGGCAGAATTGGAGGTGACCCAAAGAAATTCAAGCTCCCAGAAGAAAGTCATTGTCTCACAGTGGACCTGCACGCTGGAAGTTGTGGCACTGTACCCTAAAAGGCATGGCCTGGCTTACGCCACCATCAATGGCTCTGCCAGCCCCTAACAGAGGATGGGTCTGGTAGAGGCATTCAACGACAAATCCAGGGGCCTTAATTTTATGCTACTCTTTCTCTTGGCTGGAGGTGTTGGTCTGAACCTGATTGAAGAAAGCCATCCTTTTCTTCTGGACATGCCCTGGAGTCCATCACTCAAATATCAAGCTAGTGACTGAATTTACTGAGTAGCACAACAGAAAGATGTTGTCATACACAGACTTGTTTGTGAGGCAGCAGTGGAAGAGAAGATCTTACAGCTCCAAGGAAAAAAGAAAGATTTAGCCAACCAGATCCTATCAGGAACTGGAGAATCTGTCACCAAGCTCACCTTGGCTGCCCTCAAAATTCTTTATGGCATCTAACCTGCTTACAGGGCTCCGAACGGTGCCACTATTGGTTTGAATCAGGATCTGAAAATAACAACCCAACCCAGGTCACTGAGCTCTGTTCTCAGCGTTCCATTTCACTGTCAAGCATTATGTCTTCCGCAAAATGTGACACAATCTTGCCCCCCAAATTAAGGATCAGGCATCATGTTGTTCAATTGGTTGAGTGACTTAATGATTGAGTGGTTTAGAAACCAATAAATTCAGATATAAGAAAATGCTCTGGGATGACATGATTTTGGACAACAGCTCTGGCAGGGTCGTACATAAACCTTGGTAAAAGCTCAAAAAGCTCTGTGTTGGCTTTCTCTTCTCAGCCGACCAGGAAGCTAGTGTTATTACCTGGGCTACATCCCATCTCTTAATCACATCTTGCTGCTAAGGCTGTTCCTGTAGCCATTCCTTTAGGGGTGGAGTAGAGTATGGATCCCTGCAGAGGTTCCTCTGCTGATGTCTCCATTCAGCAGTTCAGCTTTCAGACTTAAGATCAGGGAGATGCTTTGTACATAACAGATGTTTAGAATTCACAGCATTGCATCATTTGATGTTGTATAATTTAATATTGGCATCATCACTGTATCATTTGGTAGCTATATCTTTTAGTATTGTATCATTTAGCATTTCTATCATTATATCATTTATTATTTGCATGATATCATTTAGTACTTGTATCATTTAATGTTTGTAATATCATTTTTCACAGTATTTAATCTGACAAATTTTTGTACTTTTACAAGCTTTGCACCATTTGTATCATTTTGTGTATTGTATCATTTGGCATTTCCAGTGTATCATATATTATTTTGATATTGTCTAATAAATATGTGCTTACAATGTAAAAAATAAAAAGAATAAATAGAGGCGTGATAAACAGTCTTTTCTAGATTACAACATGGCTTCTTTCCCCGCTTAGAATATTGTACAACTCCCAGCCACTACTTCACTCATAGAGTTCCTCGTAAAATAAGGAAACAAGCACTTAAACTTCATTAGCTACAGTGCAAATCTGCCTTTGGGTTAGGCCAATTCCAGAGAAAGGGTTAAGTGGTCCCAAAAAACAGAATAAGGATACCATAAGGGCAAAGAATTATTTTTAAAGAAATGTTAGAAACTACCGCTGAACAAGAAACTGTGGACACAATTTTTGTGTTTAATCATAATTAATATCATTCTGGAGCTATCTTTTTCTTTCTTTCTTTCTTTTTTTTTTGCAGTAGAATAAGTCCATGGTTGGCCAAATCCATTTTTTTAAAAATCTGCAAAGCAAACAATTTTTTTTTAATTTTCAGGTAAGGTGATTCACAAATAAGTATGTGTCGTTTCTAGTGACCAACAGTAATAATCGCTAGCATTATTAGTTGTAAAGCACTATGCTAAAAGTTACATAAATTCACAACAGCCCAGTGAAGTGATTCTGCCTTACCTTTTTCAACAGATATGCCATAGCATGGAATTTTGCTAAAACATGTTTGGAAGTCCTAATGCAGAAGCCACAAACATCTGCTGCTGACCCTGTGGGATGACTCATTGCCTAGAGAGCTCTGTTCCAATAATTTCGACTAGTCATGAAACATCTGGTAGGATCATTTTCAGAATACTTGTGCGCTCTCTGGCTTTCTGTGCTATCTTGGCCTGTCCTCCTTTCTTTGAATTTGACTGAGCTTAGTTTTACATCTGACATCTCTTTGCTTGGTATAAGGGTTTCTCAATTCACATGTACCTAAGGATGACTTTATATAAGCATGTTAAAATGACTAAAGCAATAATCAAGGTTATAAAAAAAGAAAAGATACCTTGGAAGTGCTAAATGAGAACCAGGATTTATTGTGTTCTTATTCCTTGTTGAACGCAAATAAGAAACCTGAGAGATAAAAACCTTCAGGAGATAACCCACGAACATTTCGCCAGGGACCAATAACTGTTTTTATTGGGTGAAGAATCCTATTTTGCATATTGTTTGTTAAGCAGTCCACTTTATTTTCTCATACTGATTTTGTGTGAAAGCATGCATTGTCCTTGAAAGAAGTCCCCTTGTAAATCATTCTCTTCAAGTTGAAGCTTAAAGAATTTAAAAAGAAAGCTGCTGCTGGCCTTGGGAGTATGCTACCAGCCTCTCATATGTAAAGGCCAGCTTCAGCTTCCTGGCAACTTGCTTAACCTAAAATTAGAAAGCCCGCCCCCTGACATCAGCAGGAGAGGCTCGATCTAGACTGAGTCACAGCAGGAAAGCTTCACGGTGTTCTCCACGTCCTCATCTCCAGTTTATAAGTTCGCTGCGAGTTTTGCACCCATCTAAAGTTTTGCTCTTAAACTCATGTCCCCAATGCTAAAATCAATAGCATTTTCTCCGCTTTCGTCATATTTCCCAAGTCTCTCTTCTGTAAATATTTTTCCTACTTGTGCAGTTGTAGAGGTCTGACTCCTTTGCTTCCCCCTCTTCCCATAAGGGTCTGCATTCTCTGAGTCTTAGGTCTTGGTTGTCTATTTCTTTTTTTCCCTTCTTGTCCATTTCATTTTACCTCTGCTTCCCTCTTCACCCTCAGGGCTATTACATCTTTTCTTAAGGTTTTACTTCTCATTCATTCAACAAATACTCCTTGAGTAAGTATTCCCTGACTCTTCCCCTCCCTTCTCTTTTTTAAATTTCACACCCACATTCAAGCCATCAAATTTTGTTGGCTCTACATTCAAAATCTATGTGTTCACTGCAACCGTCCTGGCTGAAACTACCATCATCTCTCTCCTGAATCACTGAATTTGGCTCCAAATTGACCTCTATGTTTTGCATTTTATTTTCCTCACCCCGATCCCCTCATTTTAGTCTAACCTAGCAACTGGCCACCATGATCCTTTTCAAGTCCTTACGTGAGACTTAGTTGTTGCTCTCCTGGCCTACATCCAATTGGCTTTTTGATTCAGAATAAAGTTGAACAAAGTTGTTACCAGGTTTCGGCATTCTCACACTACTGCTCATCTGCTCAGTTTCCCCTGCTTGTTATTTGTTGGGTTTCATCTATTATTCTTACCCACTGTCACTCTGCTGGTTGTCCCCTTGCTTTCTTAGAACACTCCAGACATATCCTAGGCCAAGAGGTCTTTGCACTTCCAGTTTCTTCTGCCTGGAACACAGTTCCTACCTACCACATGGCATCGTTCTTTCTCTCACCACTTTCAATCTTTCCCCAAGCATCACCTTCTGAGTGAGGCCTTCCCAGGCCCTGCTATTTAAAGTTTCAACATACCTTTTCTTCCTTGGTCATTCCTAGGTGCCTTTCCTGATTTTATTTTCTCTGACTACTTATCATCATCTGACATACAATATATCTTACATTTTTATACATTTAATATCTCTTTCTTCACACGAGGATATAATCCCCATAACGGTATGGATTGTTGGTTGCTTTTTCACTGATATATTTGTTTTCCAGTGTCTAGGATAGTGCTGGAGATCTAGTAATGCACTGAGTAAATGTGTTTTTAATGAACAGATGAGGGAATGAATAGATGCCACTATGTGCCACTCACTTAGTCTACAATGATGAGAAAGTATTGGATCCTGCTCTTAATAAATAAATTGTCTAATAAAAACACTCTTACAAAGCAAAGTGAATAAAGTGAAATGATGCATGAGAGTTTTCTAAGGGAGTGGATCATGAACAGAGAAACCCAACTTAGCCTGGGGTAGGGGGATACTCAAGTCAGGCTTCCTGCAAGAGATGGTATCTGAGCTTGATAGAAGTTAGCCATTAAAGGGAAGAAGAAATGTCTGGAGAGGAGTTTACTGGATATAGGAATAGCATGGATAATGTCATGGTAACTGAGTGGATGCTGTTGGTGCTTCACTCATTTTTTCATCAGATCTCCTTATCATTTCTGAACATGCTAACTTGTCTTTTCTTGGTCAAGACCTAAGTCATTATTGGAGGGCTGCCATGCCTATAAGCTGAGCAGACTGGGAATGGCCCTCAGCCCCCTTAGTCGGTGCCAGATACCTTTTAGGGTATATATATATATATATATATATATATATATATATATATATATATATATATACCCCATTCTTTTATCCCTTGGCCAGCATATTTCTGAGGGGGTATGTTGTACAAGTTCAGTGGGGTTAAACTGCAGTCACCCACTGTGGTAGACTCAATGATGCACCCACTTCTGGCTACCTCCCCTTTCCTATGTGGCTTCAGCTTCAACTACCCCATTTCTCTGCAACTGCTAACACTCTGGTCCTCGAATCCTAGTCCAGGGACTACTTCTGGAGGAACCCAAATAAAGACAGCAATTCATACCCAAACACTACAGAACAAAACTTATAAAGTACTTGGCCTGTTTTGGAAGGTAAAGCAAACCATATCAGTTGAATTTAGGGTATGACGAGAGGTGATTGAGTTTGACAGTGAAGGAATTTAAATTCTGAGAAAAAAACAAAATTCCTTATGGAAGTCTTTGTGTTTGGGACGAAGTAACCAAACGGATACCCAGGTATAATGAATCCAGCAATGGCATGTAGGGGTATTGAATAGGGGCAGGGGGAGTCTACAGGGAGGGCAATCAGTTAGGAAACAGTTGAAACTGCATAGTTAGGGTGGCAGCAATGGGAATGGAAAGAAGTAGATGGAGAGAAAATGTGAAGGGAAAAAATGACAGGATATGGTGTCTAGCTCTGTGAGTTGGCGGGCAAGGGGAATAGGGGAGAGAAGTGAAAAAATGTCTGAGGCTTTATGAGTTACTCACAGAAAACCGTGAGTAGGCTCTGGATGTAATGAGTTAAAGACATGTTAAATTTATGCCAGTGGAACATCCAAGTAGAAATACTTAGCAGACAGCCGGAAACATAAGAAGGCAGAAAAGGGTTTGGTTTCAGAATTGGGGCTCTTTCAGACAGTGATAGAAGAGTCTGGCTATTTTGAAAACCCCAGAGACGAACTTGCTCTATTTACGACTTACAGTCCTGACCTTGCAAATCTTACTATAGGAGGAAGGTCCTATTAACCTGCAATTTTGGTGGACTTTGCAGTTTAAAGACAGATGCTTGTGAAATGGTGAGGCTGTAAGTGCGTATGAGGCAAAAGCAGGGGAGGACTGGGGTGGTCAGTTTACTGGAGGCAGAGGCAGAAAATTGGGTTCTAATCATTAAAGCTCTTGAAGATATTGGGGATACAGGAAGCAAGAAGTCAAGCTGAAGGAGTTCCAGAGAGTCCAGGAGCAAGGCACAGGTGTGCAATTTTAGGGACTGAGATTTGACCAAAAGACCAGGTTTTCCCAGCAGAGTCTTAGGACACTGAGAACTTAAGACTGTTTGCTTTCTGCCTGGTTTTATGAACTCTGCTGGCCATGCACTCAAGCATGTTATTAATGAATCCATCCCTTATTTTTTTCTTCTTCAGACAAAATAAACCTTATTTCATTCTTCTCATAGGTCATACTTTCCATTTCTTTGTTTTTTAAGCTTCTCTGACCTTTTTCCTAATTTCCTTCTCTCTTAAAACACTGAGACCAAAACTTCAAAACACAATAATAACTGGCCTAGTTCTGGGCAAAGGAAAGAATTCTTTTTTCTAAACTGTCACCCCCGGACTATGCATTTCCACCTATTTTTAATGCTTCCATTTAGTGCTCATCTTACTTTCACATCATGCTAATTTTAGAGAAAATGTGTTCACAGTGGAATGTATCTCCCACAACAATTTTCTATTTTAATTTCCAAGGTTCAGAGTTGGAAGGGGTATTGGCTCAAATCCCCCCTCCCCCCCTTTTTAAATCTTCTTTCCATTTTAGGAACATAACCAGAGATACAAGACTCTAGAATGCTGCTGGTCTGATAGTTCCCATAATGAAGTATAAAAGGTGAAATTGTCATGCTTTTGACTTCATTAGTACGCCTGCCTTTTCTCATCCTGACAGACTACAATACCTAGGCTAGTAAAATGTAAGAAGTCATACAGAAGTAAGGAATTTCCTCAGAAGTGAGTCAAAACTGGAAGGAGGGGAGGACGAGAGAAGAAGCCAAGAGATCGCTGCGACCTGTTCGGGAGGAATCTTTCACGCGGACGGGAGGAGGGTCCCGTAACGCACAGCCCCAGGTTGCACAGGGGGGCTGCAATTCCGCAGGGCTTCCAAGTGACATTTGCTGGAGTCTACGGCTCTCCTAGCGCAGGCGGGGGAGGAGGAAATGTGCACCGGACAATAAAAACTTTGGGGTTACAGAATAAAATAAAAAGAAAACGGCCTTCCTTTCACAGGGCGACGGCACTGGCCCCTCCCCCAGAGTTACGGGGGCGCGATTCACTTCCACCGCTCCGAGCTCGGTGAGTCCCGTTCAGCCGGACTGTCACGGACGTGCAGTCCCTTCTGCCTGGAGGTGGACAATGCGAGTAGGGCGAAGAGCAAATGCTCACCCGTCGGGCGGCGAGGAAGCTTCTGGGACCGGGGGAGCAGGGGGAGGGAGAGGGGACCCCGCGCTGGCTCCTCCTCCCCTCTCCCAGCCCCAATCCCAGCCTCAACACGCGCTTCCCTGTTCCAGGCAGGGGAGCCCTGCGTGAGCCGATTCACGTAGCCGCAGACAGCGCCTTAAATAGGGCCCGAGCGGAGCCAGCACTCCCACATTTCGGGCCGGGGGAGGAGAGCAGAGGCCACCGCACTGTCGCCTGCGAGCGACGCGGCGGGTCAGCCGGCGGCCACTAGCCAGGGCGCGGCCGAGAGCGGTCGCATCCTCTTCGGGGAGCCTGCGAGCCGCCCGCGGCGCTGCGGCCGCCCGATCCCCGCCCACATTCCGCCCAGCTCCGGCGACCCGCCGCGGGTCCGCCCTGCCTGCCGCTCCCGCTCGGGCTCCGGCTCCGGCTTAGGCGCGCAGTTGGCACTGTCAGCCCCCGGCAGACGCGGAGTTGGGGGGAGGCGGTGGGGTTCCTGCGTTCTCGCGAGAAGTGCCCTGCTGCAGGGGAGTGGGGGTGCCAGGCCGGCGCGGACCCTCGAGGGGCGGAAGATGTGGGGGTGCGCGGTGAAGCCCCGGCTGCTCCTGCTGGCGCTAGTCCTCGACGCCTGGAAACCCTGCGTGGGTGCGGACTCGGAGAAGCCGGCTACCATTCCCGCAGGTGAGCGCTCCCCGCCGTTAGCCTCCGTTCCGCGGGGCTTCTCGGGCGGGCCATTCATGCGCCCACCGCCCCTTCTCCCGGGCCTGCCAGGTGAGACGGTGGGAGGCCTGCACCTCCCCAGGGCCTCGGAGGTGCGCTAGGTAAGGGGCCTGCCCCTGTTCCCGGAGCATCGGCGGCCTCCCCAGGGCTGCGCTCGGGCAGCGCTCATGTTTGGGTCAAGTTTGGCATCAGCCGCCCTGGTCGGCTTTTACTGGGCTGAGCAAAGTGAGCGCGCCGTCAATTTTCCTTCAGTGCAAATTCGGGGTTGCTTTTGGTCTTGCAGGTTCCTGCGCAGTAACACCTTTCCCGCAGCTCTTACTCCTTTCCACAAGCGGGCAGGACTCATTCGTGTCGCACGAGGCAATGCTCCCTCTGTGACCTGGACACGGGGCTCAGTGCACTTTCTGATTCGTGGTGACATTTTCCTTCCAGCGCCCCAGGAAGCAGCCGGTAACACCTACCTCTTGCCAAAAACAACGCATAAAACCTTGCTTGTTTTCAGGAAGGCTGCCTGGCTACCCGATACCTCCAGGCGGCAGCTTTCCTCCTTTGGGATTTGGAGGGGAAGCTGTGGACACACATCTAAGCCTGGTTGTGTTTCTTGTTTTCAGAGGCTGGAGCTGCCGCGAATGGTCTTGTCAAGTTCATGTAAAACAAAAATTTTTACGTGTAGCCAGATTGAGAGAGTCGTACCACATGTTTATGAAGACATGCTTTGGTCCCCTTTGCTGCCCATGAGAAATCTTTGGCAGTTTCCACCTTTGGGCTCCAATTTTGTGCACTCAAGTTTTTGGAATTAGATCTTGACATTTAAAACGTTCTTCTGCGGTACTGATTTGTGTGTGTGTGTTATTAGGACCATTTTGAGACCATTTTTTTTCCCTCCTAAGTTAGCAGGGTGCCCAGCTTAAAATAAGCATAAGACCAGGAATTTCTATTTCACGGTTGCATTTTCAAGTTGATATTTGGTGTAGAGTCCACCTAATCCATGTAGCAATAGTGTGGTCTTCATCTGTAAGTTTTTCAGAAACTTCAAGGGGCTAAACTGCCCATCTTTCTACATTCCTCCCAAAGATTTCTTCTTTTGTTAGCTTTAAATGCTGACATTTAAGAAATGTCAGCATTTCTGTCAGGTATATGTGGTAGATTAAAGTGGATTTCTGAACCCTCTGTGATTCCTCTAAATTTGATCTGAAGTTTTTCATAACTTTAAAATATTTCTAATAGTGTAAAGCCTAGAAAATAGACGAGCAAATGCCTTCAAGTAAACTTGAAAATGGAGACTTAAAAAAAGAAAAACTTTACCTAGTAAAATGTCTTTTTTGTTGTTGTTACTGAAACACCCAAGGAAGCTTTTATCAGGAAATACAATAACCTCTAAGGGCTTTGTTACTTTCAGAGGCCCCTCTTTGGCTTTTGTTTATTTTATTCCACTTCATTACCAACACCCCCTACTTTTTATAGAAAATATAAAACTTTTGTAGCTCCTTTGAAGTTTATAGCCAGAATCAGCTTCCTTTTCCACTCTGGCTTTTAAATTTCACAGAGCTGGACAGTAAAGTTTCAAGGGATTCTAACACATCTGAGAAAGGGTATTTTGAATATGAATCCTTTCCTCAGAAAATGATCACATAGAGCCCATTGTTGTAATCTGAAGACCAGTAACTTTTGGTGGGTGGATGTGGAGGGTTTAGTTATTGCCAAAATGCAAAAAAAAATATTATTTTGTAATAGCCAGCAGTAGTCAGCTCGATTAGAAACTCCTATGTTGTAGGTTATGTGACATGCTAATAAATGCAAGTTACAGATACTTCTTAATAACGTTGCCAGAATTATAGATTATGGACCATTTTCTCCTAAAATATTACAGCCGAAAATTAATGAATGAAAACTGTTATTTATGTAAATATCAAGCTCTTCTGAACTCTGAGTTCTCTAGCTTAGTAGGAAATCTTTAAGAATAGTGCTATCATCTGCAGTCTTCTGTTTTTTTTTTTTCTTTTCTTGTTCTAGTTAGTCATGTAGAAATGGATTAGACCAGGGTTTTCCTTTCTTTTGCCTTTTGATATTTTGAGCCAGATTAACCTTTGTTGTGGGGGACTGCCCTGTGCATTGTTAGGAAGTTCAATAGTGTCCTTGACCTATAACCACTAGAGACCAGAAGCACCCCCATTTAGATATGGTGATGAAAAATGTTTCCAGACATTGCCAGTGTCCCTTTTGAGGCACAATTGCCCAGAGTTGAGAGCCACTGGACTAGATAAATGTATGTGTATTTGGGGCAATGTGGCATTATATTGTTACTGGAATAATAAAAGCAACTCTCTTCTAAAAGCAAATATTTATGATGACTTTCTGTTTTTCCATTGTAATAGGGATTTTGCTAGTTTAATCACATACATCAATTTTTGGAATATCGTTTTTCCTAGATTTGATACTATGGTTTAATCAGAGTTGAAACAATGCTTTTTGTTTTTTGAGAGTTCTGCTGTGTGCTGTGTTCATTTCTTTTTTTGTTTTCATTATGGAAAGAATGTAAACAGGCTTTTGGTTAAAATCAATTGTTTTCTCCTAGAATCATGAATAGGAGTTTTACCTGAAAATTTTATTCTCTTAGGAGGTTTTTAAGGCAAATCCTCCTAATAAGTATCAGTAAATTAGGTTCATACCATGGTTTAGTGTTCCTCCACTTTCTCCCTTCTGGGAGAGTGAAGGAGGGGGTGGATGTGCTTCTGAGAATTTGTAAACACTTCTCCAGACCTGAACCAAAGTTTGAATGTGCTTTCTGAGACACTTTGGCTATTGCATGATCTAAATTGGGTAGAAACCAAGTTTTTGGCAAAAATGGAGGAAATGGTTTCAGATGTTTCTGTCAAGACCAGTATTTATTTGTAAACTCTTTAATTTACTTTGGCACATTCAAGAAGAAAAGGATAGGTTGTTCCTGTCTACTGATGTAAACCGGCAATTTACCGGGAGGAGAGGGAACAAGCAAGGTCCTAGAGAAACCTCTGGAAAAAAGAGAGAGAGTGCTTATCCTTTGCACACTTTTTGCAATCAAAGCTCTAGTCTAAAAACAAAAAAACAAAAGCAAAAAAAAAACAAAAAAAAACCTGTCTCAGCAACTAAAAGCCAGTGTCTTTAATTTCACAATTAAAAAACAGACATACCAAAACCCCTAGAGAATGTGAAGATAGTATATGAAAATTAAGTCAACAATGAGACCTGTCACCTTGGCTAAATAAGCATTCTGAAAAACAAACTATTACATCAGGTTCTGTGAAGGTAGGTTCTCTCAAACTGTTGATGGGAGCACATCTTTGGACAACAGTTTAGTAATATCTGATATATTTGACAATCTGTATATTCTATAACCCAGGATATAGAACTTTCACACTTCTTTGTCTGCTTGTTCTTGAAATTATGTCATTGTTTAAATATAGCACCTAGGAAATTTTTCCTCTTATATCTTTTGTTTCACTCTCTCCCTGTCGTAGTAATGCAGGTGGTTTATACAAACCATACCTGCTGTGTAATGTAGGTATTTATGCTACAAATTCTAAATTACAAATTCTTTGAAGTGTACTGGATCTTACTCATTTTTGGCATAAAGTAGATTCCCAATTTATGTTTATTGAATTTCTGGCCCATCTTGTGAATTATAAAAAGTGGCATGCAGTCATTGAATCTGCTAGCTGCTCCTTTAGCCAGGACTTTAAATTCACTGGTTGCCTTTCTCTACTTGGACAAATAACTTTCAAAGCATCGGATGAGGCTTCATTTCTGATCCGTAGTTGGCAATTCTTCTAAAGTTTACATTTCCCACTTTACCTAGATTGCTTGCTATAAGGTGGCTTCTTCACATGTACCTTGAACTTAAATCTTGGTGGGCACATACTAAATGTCTTTTTTATAGATGGAGATTTGGAATGATTACATAACTCATGCAAGATCATATAGCTGGAAAGCAATAGAAAGAGAGCCTGTGTTCTTTATTTAAATCATTCTGTATGTCCTTCCTGAACTCTACATTGCTCTGTTGAGCTTTTGGAACCTATGGAGATAAAACAGAGACTGGACATCAGTGGTCCAGAGAATCAAAAGGAACACTGCTCAAAGGAGAAATACATTTGTAGGTTTATGTAAATAGAAAAGTCAGAGGGGCACATGCTGCAGGAAAACTGGGCCTTAGGCTGGCTGGGCAAATGACAGCCTGTGGCCCAAATTCAGTGGGCTGAATGTGGACACCTGTTTTGAATGGCCAGTGAGTTAAGAATGGATTTTACATTTTAAAATGTTAGGAAAAAGTTAAAAGAAGAACAATATGTCATGAGCTGAAAACAATAAGAAATTGAAATTTCAGGGTCCATACGTTTTGTTGGCTCACAGCCAATTTCATTCATTTACATTTGCCTATGGTTTCGTTGGTGATACAAGCCAGAGGTGAGTAGTTGCAATAGAGTTCGTGTGACCCTCAAAGTATAAAATACTTACTCTCTGCCTCTTTATAGAAAAAGTTTGCTGATCCTTGCCTTAGGAGATAGCATTCCCACTGAAGCTGTGCCTCGCCCGCTATCTGCTGCTCTGTTGGAGAGAGCCAGGTCCTGGATAGTAGCAGTTGGCTCTGGGCATTTAAGAAGCCTGTTTCTGCAGTTTAGATTTTGCAAGTGATTCCTATGGTAGTTTTTAAACTTTTTATTTGGAAATATTTTAAAACTTGCAGGACAGTTAAAAAATAACACAAATAGCATTCAGAGAACGCCAGCGTACTGCTGTACCCCTAGATAACCAGATGCATCCATTTTAACATCTTGTCGTATTTGCCATATCTTCTCCCTATCAATCAATCTGTCAGTCCATCTATCTGTCCAGTTATTTGTCTCTCTGTCTGCCTGTTTATCAAGCCGTTTTATGGGTACTTCGGTGTAGGTTGTATACCGCATGCTTCTGGAACACGTAGTACTGCCACGCGCATTTCCTGAGAGGGATGATATTCACTTATATCTCCACCTAAAGTGCAGTTATCAAGTTCAAGACATTTAACATTGATATAAAACTTACATTCTGTATTCAATTTTTTCATGTCTCCAAATGTCTCTTTGGGCCTTTTCTCATCCATTATTGTATCCTGTCCAGGATCACATATTAAATTTTTTTTTTTTTTTTTTATAGTTCAGGTGCAGCTTCATTCAGTGTTTTAACATAGTTACATTACAATTAGGTATTATTGTGCTGTCCATTTTTGAGTTTTTGTATCTAGTCCTGTTGCACAGTCTGTATCCCTTCAGCTCCAATTACCCATTATCTTACCCTGTTTCTAACTCCTGCTGGTCTCTGTTACCAATGATATATTCCAAGTTGATTCTTGAATGTCGGTTCACATCAGTGGGACCATACAGTATTTGTCCTTTAGTTTTTGGCTAGACTCACTCAACATAATGTTCTCTAGGTCCGTCCATGTTATTACATGTTTCATAATTTTATCCTGTCTTAAAGCTGCATAATATTCCATCGTAGGTATACACCACAGTTTGTTTAGCCACTCATCTGTTGATGGACATTTTGGCTGTTTCCATCTCTTTGCAATTGTAAATAATGCTGCTATAAACACCGGTGTGCAAATGTCCGTCTGTGTCTTTGCCCTTAAGTCCTTTGAGTAGATACCTAGCAGTGGTATTGCTGGGTCGTAATCCATTCTGCCAGTCTATGTCTTTTGATTGGGGAATTCAATCCATTACCTTTTAGTGTTATTATTGTTTGGATAATATTTTCCTCTACCATTTTGGCTTTTGTATTATATATATCATATCTGATTTTCCTTCTTTCTACACTTTACTCCATACCTCTCTCTTTTGTCTTTTCGTATCTGACTCTAGTGCTCCCTTTAGTATTTCTTGCAGAGCTGGTCTCTTGGTCACAAATTCTCTCAGTGACTTTTTGTCTATAAATGTTTTAATTTCTCCTTCATTTTTGAAGGACAATTTTGCTGGATATAGAAGTCTTGGTTGGCAGTTTTTCTCTTTTAGTAATTTAAATATATCATCCCACTGTCTTCTAGCTTCCATGGTTTCTGCTGAGAAATCTACACATAGTCTTATTGGGTTTCCCTTGTATGTGACAGATTGTTTTTCTCTTGCTGCTTTCAAGATCCTCTCTTTCTCTTTGACCTCTGACATTCTAACTAGTAAGTGTCTTGGAGAACGCCTATTTGGGTCTATTCTCTTTGGGGTGCGCTGCACTTCTTGGATCTGTAAATTTAGGTCTTTCATAAGAGTTGGGAAATTTTCAGTGAAAATTTCTTCCATTAGTTTTTCTCCTCCTTTTCCCTTCTCTTCTCCTTCTGGGACACCCACAACACATATATTTGTGCGCTTCATATTGTCATTCAGTTCCCTGATCCCCTGCTCAAGTTTTTCCATTCTTTTCCTGATAGTTTCTGTTTCTTTTTGGAATTCAGATGTTCCATCCTCCAGTTCACTAATTGTAGCTTCTGTCTCTTTAAATCTACCATTGTAGTATCCATTGTTTTTTCCATTTTTTCTACTTTGTCCTTCACTCCCATAAGTTCTGTGATTTGTTTTTTCAGATTTTCTATTTCTTCTTTTTGTTCAGCCCATGTCTTCTTCATGTCCTCCCTCAATTTATTGATTTGGTTTTTGAAGAGGTTTTCCACTTCTGTTCGTATATTCAGCATTAGTTGTCTCAGCTCCTGTATCTCATTTGAACTATTGGTTTGTTCCTTTGACTGGGCCATATCTTCAATTTTCCGAGCGTGATCCGTTATTTCCTGCTGGTGTCTGGGCATTTGATCAGATTTCCCTGGGTGTGGGACCCGGCTGGTTGAAAGGTTTTTCTGTGTAATCTCTGGGCTCTGTTTTTCTTTTCCTGCCCAGTAGGTGGCACTCGTGGCGCTTGTCTGTCTGCGGGTCCCACCAGTAAAAGATGCTGTGGCTCCTTTAACTTGCCAATCCGAATCTCGGAGTCGGCCCAGGAAACTGCGTGTGGAGTGGGGGTCGCCGGCCACCGCGGCTTGGGGGAGTGCCAGTCCAAATTGCCCAGCTGGCCCGAGATGCCAAATGTGGCGGGAGGACCCCGCTATCCAACGTTCTCAGTTGGACCGGGAAGCCACGTGTGTGGAGGGGACCCCAGTCGCCAGCCGCCCCGGCCCAGGAAAGTGCACACCCCTTGGGTATCTCACCGCAGCGGATTCTCCCTGCCCGTTCAGCCATTCCAGAATGGGGTACGCTGTCTTTTTGGTCTCTGTCGTGGCTCCGGGAGCTGTTTCGTATTGTTTCTGTTTCTTTAGTTGCTGTTCTGGAGGAGGAACTAAGACGCGCGCGTCTTACTGAGCCGCCATCTTCTCCGAAAGATCACACATATTAAATTTAATTATTGTCTTTTTAGTTGCTCATACTTGATTATAAATTGTGGAAACATACAGGCAACATAAATGTTCACATCTCAACCGCCAGCACGCTGTTCAGTAGAATTGCTCATATTTACACTGTTGTGGTACCCTCGCCCCCTCTGTTCCTAAAACTTTCCCATCTTCCCAAACAGAAACCCTACAAAAATTATACATTAACTCCCCATTTCTCATTCCACTCCTGGCAACCTGTACCCTAATTTCTCTCTCTATGAATTTGCATATTCTCTGTAGCCCCCAGGCTTAAATTTAATATCCTACATCTATAACACACTTGTTTGCTTAAGTATCAACTTAGCTTCAATAGTATAAACCACTGAGTTCCTTGTTACCCCTCTGCCTTTCCTCCCTTTATATGGTATTTGTCACAAATTACATGTTTGTACATTATGAGTCAAAACCACAAACTTATCATTACATTTTATGCACATGCCTTTTAGAGATCCTGTAGAAAGTAAAGTAGTATCATTACAAACCAAAAATACAATAGTACTGGTATTTGCACTTATCCACGTCATAACCCTTACTGGAGATCCTTATTCTTCATGGAGCTTCATACTTTCCTTTCCACTTGCAGAAATCTGTTTAGCATCTCTTTTAGTAGCAGTCAGGTGGTGAGAAAATGCCCTCAGATTTTGTTTATCTGGAAATGTCTTAATCTCTACCTTATTTTTGAAAGACAGTATATAGAATTCTTGGCTGGCATTTTTTTTTTTTTTGCTTTTGACACTTTAAATATGTCATCCCACTGCCACCTTGCCTCCATAGTGTCCAGTGAGAAGTTGGCACTTAACTTCCTAAGGCTGGCTTTTATGTGACATGTTGCTTTTCTTTTGCTGTTTTCAAAATTCTTTATCTTCGGCATTTGGCAGTTTGATTATAATATGTTGTGATGTGAGTTTATTTGGGTTTATCTTGTTTGGAATTGATTGAACATTTTGAATCTACATATTCATGTCTTTCATTAAACTTGGGAAGTTTTCATATCTTATTTCTTTGAATATTCTCTGTGATCCTCTCACTCTTTCTTCTCCTTCTGGGTTCCCATGAATGTGCATATTGGTTTGCTTGGTGGTATCCCACAGGTTCCTCGGGTTCTGTTCACTTTTCTTCATTATTTCTTCTTCCTTCTCTTAGGACTGGATGATGTCATTTTTCTTATCTTCAGGTTCACCAGTTCTTTCTCCTGCAAGCTTCAGTCCGCTGTTGAACTCTTCTAAGGAATTTCTTATTTCTGTTACTGTGGTATTTGGTATTCAGCTCTCTGGTTCCTTTTGATAATTTTCATCTGTATTGATTCTTTGTGTCCATCTACTGTTTTCCTGATTTCCCTGAGTTCTTCATCCATGTTTTCATTTAGCTCTTTGAGCATATTTAGGATCATTTTTTAAATAAATTTTTAAATTTTTTTAAACATAGCAACAAACAAACACAAACATTTTTACCATATGATCATTCCATTTTACAAACATGATCAGTAATTCACAATGTCCTCACATAGTTCTATATTCATCATGATCATTTCTTAGAATATTTGTATCAATTCAGAAGAAGAAATAAAAGGAAAACAGAAAAAAATTCATATATACTATACCCCTTACCTCTTCCTTTCATTGATCACTAGCGTTTCAATCTACTAAATTTATTTTAACGTTTGTTCCCCCTATTATTTATTTTTAATCCGTATGTTTTACTCATCTGGGCTCAGCCTATTGCTTTGGTTATCACCACTGCTTGTGAGTATATCAGGAATTCTCCACTTGGGGAAGTTGAATTTTCCCCGTTTCTCACCATTCCCTCAAGGGGACTTTGCAAATACTTTTTTATTCACTGTTCAAATCTTTCTGGGATTTATCGGGGTATCACTCTGGGCAAACCTACACAATCTCATACCCTACCCAAGGTTCCATGTACTTATGGTGTTAAATTAAGCTGTCTACATAGGTTATATTAGGAACTGCACTAGTCAAAATATAAATTTTATACCAAATATTTTTTGCTTTAGTCTCATACATAAGTTGAAGTTTTAAAATATTAATTACCATCTATTTTCAACACCCTGCAGTATTGACATTCCTTTGTTCTTCCTCATGCAAAAACATTTTCTAATTTGTACATTTAGTCACTTTCATTATATACGCTAGGCATTCCTAGATTATACCAACTCACTCTTTATTGTCTATCTTTTCTTCGAATTTCCTTTGTGCCCCCAGGCCTCCTCTCTCCATCATTCTCACATTCAGCTTCATTCATGTTCTAACATTATTGTATTACAGTTAGTATTATGCTATCCATTTCTGAATTTTTACAATCAGTCTTGTTACACTATCCATATCCCTTCAGTTCCAATTACCCAATATCTACCCTATTTCTATCTCCTGCTTGTTCTTAACTGAAATCCTCCAAGTTTATTCACTAATGTCAGTTCATATCAGTGAGACCATACTGCATTTGTCCTTTGTTTCTGGTTAATCTCACTCAGCATAATGTCCTTAAGGTCCATCCATGTTGTTACATACTTCATAACTTTATTCTGTCTTACAGCTGATAATATTCCATCATATGTATATACCACATCTTGTTTAGCCACTTGTCTGTTGGTGGACATTTTGGCTGTTTCCATCTCTTTGCAGTTGTAAATAATGCTGCTATAAACACTGGTGTGCAAATGTCCATTTGTGTTCTTGCCCACATGTTCTCTGACTAGATACCTAGCAATGGCATTGCTGGGTCATATGACAGTTCTATGCTTAGCTTCTTGAGGACCCACCAAACTGCCTTCCACAGTGGTTGCACCATTTGACATTCCCACCAACAGTGGATAAGTGTGCCTCTTTCTCTACATCCTCTCCAGCATTTGTCATTTTCTGTTTTATTGATAATGGCCATTCTGGTGAGTGTGAGATAATATCTCATTTGGTTTTGATTTGCATTTCCCTAATAGCCAGGGAAGTTGAGCATCTTTTCATGTGCCTTTTGGCCATTTGTATTTCCTCTTCTGAGATGTGTCTGTTCAAGTCTTTTGCCCATTTTGTAATTGGATTGGCTGTCTTTTTGTGGTTGAGTTGAACAATCTCTTTATATATTCTGGATACTAGACCTTTATCTGCTATATTGTTTCCAAATATTGTCTCCTATTTGTGTAGGCTGTCTTTCTGCTTTCTTGACAAAGTTCTTTGATACACAAAAGTGTTTAATTTTGAGGAGTTAGGACCATTTTTTAAAAAAGACTCTGGCATATTTCAGGTCTGGTCCTTCTCATCATGTTTCCATTTGCCTCAATTTTCCTTTGCTTCTTTTTCTTTCTGAGTTTTGTAATCTCTTGCGTTTTTTTTTTGTTTTTTTTCTTTTTAATTTTAGTGTGTTATTCCTGGTATTTAGACTCTGATTTGTCTGTTACTTAAGCTTGTAACCAACTGGTGTTATGACAGTTTTTCCTGACTACCAAGCACTAACAAAAGAGAGGAAGGAAGGAAAGGAAAGGAGAGGAGAGAAAAGGAAAGGAAAAGAGCAAGAAAGAAAGCACCCTTCTCAGATTTTGCAGATCTGTGTGACTGCTTTCCTTTGGAGCTTATCCAGATAATGAGTTTAGAGAACAAATCCTGGGCAAAGTATAGGGACCTCCCTGATCCTTTCTGCACATAAATCTTGTCTTGGGTGTGTGCATTTGGCCCTAGGAATTCCCCCATGTTTATACACATACGAGTGTCCCCTCTTCTCTAGGAACCAGTTTCCTCTTGATCTCAGGCACTGCTTTGTATCCCTATGGCCACCAGTCCCTATTGCCAGGCAACCATTTGACTGCTTTCTGACAGCATTCTCTAGGATAGTTTCTGCGCTGCTGTCTACTCACAGGGCAAGCTATGGGATGATGAGTCCCTAAGGCCACCTCTAGGCAGATTGGGCCAAACGTACATGTACCCAGTTATTCTGCTCCCTCTGGAGACAGGACCTGCACCCACATTAGGAGTAAGGGCTGATTCCATGCTGAGCTGGTGAGGGACAGGGAAAGGGCCAGTCAGGGTGTCATGAGATCCACCACATGTATGTATCCTGTTTCTTAATTCGGCACTTGTCCTATAAGTGCTGTCCTTTAACATCTTCAAGAAAGATGTTTCTGCCAGTTTTTGCTGGTTGTTCAAAGCTTACATGGGGGAACAGAGCCCTAAAACATCTCACTGGGCCATCTTGACGGGAGTGTGTCCTGGTATTTGGAATTCAAACATAGAGCCTCTCTGTTATATCTTTTTAAACATGACGTTTGATGCTAGCTAGACTAGTATTCAGTGTAGAAACGTCATGACCGAAATGAAAATGAACAAAACACTCTAATGGTTGGTAGAAAGGAGATGCATATTTCTTCCGAGCGCCTATATTCTAGAAATTTGGTTTTCCGAATTTGTGGCTTATTTCTTTGGAAGAAGTGATTAGCATATTTATCAATGAATGTTTTATTCTTCTTTAATCATTGCTATAAACTAAGCTAACCTGAGAAATTGGTTTTGGAAGTTACAGGTATCCTTTTTTATAGTTTGTTATTTTGAATTTTCTATGGCGGGCTTTTGACGTTAAAGTGAACTTTAAAGTGAACAGAACCAATTTTGAAATAGTTGACTAAGAAATGGTTATCCAAGATAGCAGAATTACAGACAGTGTGTTATTTTTCGCTGTCCTTTTGCTTACTTCATGACTATAGTATTGCAGTCTGTGTTTGATGATGATATTACTGGAGATGTGTAGCACTAAGGACTTGATTACTATCCTACAGATTGTACTGCAAGAATGTCCCTTCAAAAGTTGCTGTTTATGATCTAAAAATACAGTAATTTCAAATAAGTTTTAGTTTCCCATTCTGGAGAACATTTAAAATTCAAAGAACGTAATCTAACTTAACCTGCCTGGATAGATCATTTCAACAACCCAGACACAGGGAGCCCAGAATGAGAATGAGGGTCTGTAATCCTGCATAGCTTCATTTAATGCCCAGATACATTCCAGAGTATATTAAGCAGATAACCAAAAAGTATTGGCAAAGTCCCTTGATAGAGGGGAGAAAAAAAATGGAATTATTAAACTTTGTTTATTGACAGTCCCTTTCAACATGAAGAAGTTAGAATGGGCACAAACCCTCAAGAGTGGGAAAAAGATCAAGGGAGATGGTGAGGTTATGTGGAGAAGGTCAGGTCTAACAAATTAGTCTGATTGCTGAATCATTATATTGATATTTCTTTTAGTCTACAGTGTCTTGGAGCAGCTAGTAGTAAAAACCTAAAATTGTGTAATTGTAACCCATACCAAACTCTGTACTGTGTTTTACAACTAATTGTTGTGCTTTGAAATTTATTACTTTTTTGTATATATGTTATTATTTTCACACAAAAAAGATCGATTTTGGTGTTGAATGCATAGCTATATGACAATATTGTGAACCATTGATTGTACACTTTAGATGATTACATGGTATGTGAATATATAAAGCGTATCAATAAAAGTGCATTTTTTTCTGAAGTGTGAAGGTGTTATGTACTTCTGCAAAGAGGGAAGCTTCCCATTATATATGTATTTTTTTCATGAAAAACAGAAAACCCATTTTGTTAACAAAACCAACCCAAGTTAATGCATTTACGTACTTAGTTATTTGATTGACTTATATGTATTCTTCAGACCTAAATTATTTTAGCAGCTTACTGTGGCAGTTTTGGGGAAAATAACACTGTATTAATTTTTTTCTTCCTGTTGAAATATGGATGTATCTCTCACTTTCCTCAAATTTTTTAAAAAGAAAAGCAATTAAAGAGTCTTGGAGATTTAGAGTAAGAAAATGCTTGATTTCTTAGTGTGGTAATATACTTAAGGTTTACTGTTTCTCTTTTGCTTTAAAAGATTTGATTTAAAGTTTAGTTTGTGTAGGTTTTGAGTTTTTTTTTTTAATCAGACAGAAAATCTTAAGCAAATAATGAGTGGATAATCTTCTATTTGCTGTCATTTTGAGAACAATCAATACTGGCAACTTGTCCCTCACTGGTCTTTTGACTCTTCTTCTCCTGAGGGTCCTGCTGAAAGCTGTCAGTGTCTACGAACGTTTCTGGACACATTATCAAGACCGAATAACAGGGTCTTCTATGCCTGAGTGTCGTCTGTGTTTGAGTTGAGGGCTCTTATTTTGGAAAAAAAAGAAACCAAATGGTACTTATAATAAAAATATTCAATAGAAATGAAGAAAAATGTTTTAATTTGATTTCAGTCCAAAGAACCTGATTATTGCTATAAAAATTTACTCCATAAAACTTGTAATACACATAGCTAAAATGAGGAATAAATCGGGGATGGTCAGGAAAAGTGTTTGACAAAAGTAGTTGAGCTTCTAAAATGAGCGATAGCAAAAATGAAATCTCATGTTATATTGATTTTAATATTGTTTTCACTATTTTGGATGCATAAAGCACTTTGGGGGCAATTACCTTAACTGATCATCTGCTCGTGTTTTTTTCAGGTTCCATTCTCAGATTTTTTAAAAAAATTCCCCTGTTTGCTCTCTTGCCATTGCTAACCTGTTTCAGGATTCCTTTCAAAAGGAAGGAGCAGAGATAAGATTTTTCTTTGATTGAAATACCATGACTGCTCCTGTATGCCGTGGAGACCAGTAATGACTCTTATGGGACAAAGGGGCTTCAAATACACATAATATTTATTGCTTTGACCCATTATTCCACTCAGCCCCAGACCCTCAGTTACACAGAGGAGATGTTGTACACGTTGTACACACGGCTTGATGGGCACAGCAGACGGAAGGGATACGTGGAATCCTGGTAGTTAGGGGTTTCTGATTCTGGGACTGTGTTCTCATCTCAGAGAGGAAGCCCCCAGAGGCTATACTTTTCCATTCTAGAGACTACAGAGCCCCAACAGACCCTGTGGGTAAGTCGCTATCATTGAGTCGTTCATTTTAATTGGGTCAAAGTCATTTTTTTTTTTTTTTTTGGTATGGCAGGGTCATATTTCATTTTTTTTCTGTGTCAGCTATTGTAGCACCATTTGTTGAATTTTTTGTTTGTTTGTGTGCTTGTTTGCTTTGGGAAGTGCATGCGCTGGGAATTGAAAGCTGGGAATTCTCTCCTGAATTCTACCGCTGACTCTTCTTCTCCTGAGGGTCCTGCTGAAAGCTGTCAGTTTCTACAAACGTTTCTGGACACATTATCAAGACCGAATAACAGGGTCTTCTATACCTGAATGTCGTCTGTGTTTGAGCTGAGGGTTCTTATTTTGGAAAAAAAAAAACCAAATGGTATTTATAATAAAAATATTCAATAGAAATGAAGAAAAATGTTTTAATTTGATTACAGTCCAAAGAACCTGATTATTGCTATAAAAATTTATAGCGAGAATTCTACCACTGAACTACCCTTGCACCCCCCAAAGTCACAACTTTTATTGGGCATTAATTACACATAGGCTGTTCTCAGGGCTAGAAGGGAATTCAGTTACTCTTGGGTATTTTAAATATGTTCTCTAACAGTTTCTTTAAACATTTAAATCTTTGCTTCCTGGTTCTAACAGTGTACCAAACACCAGCAGCTATTTCATCATCTCAAAAGTAAAGAAGAAAAAAAAAAATTCTGCCGGGGCTGTGCGACCATGGCTCACTGGCAGTATTCTCGCCTGCCAAGCCAGAGATCCGGGTTCGATTCCCGGTGCCTGCCCATGCAAAAAGAAAAAAAAAAAGAAAGAAAATGCTGCCATTATAGCATGTAAATCATCACTTGAGGAAAAAAAGAGGCTGGCTGAGAGTTTGCAGACTGCCTAAAAGGGCCTCCCTAAGTCAGACATCCGGGGGAATCTTACAGAGCTTTCATGCAGAAGGCAAACTGGCCTTTTGATGGGGATTTTCCAGTCGTGCCCAGGCCAACTCTGCGGCACCTTGTCTTCAGAGGGCTCCCATCTCCTGCTCTAACCATGCCTGCTCTTTCCTGGCCCTCCAGCTGGCACCACAGCTGTGACCAGAATGTCCAGCTTGTCTAGACCCTGTTGGCCAAGTCTAGAGGAGGACAAATCTCCTTTTCTTCTCAGTTTAGCTGAGACAGGGTTGGAATTTTTCAAACAGTGACTTTACTAGGTAACCAAGGACAAAACAAAGCCAAACCCTGACCTGGAAAACCACCAAAGCAAAGAAATGAACAGATTTACAAAGCACAGATTCAGAGTTCTCACTCTGTTTTGACTGCAGGGTAGATACCTGTTTATCTGGCAAGTCTTTGGAGCCTTTTAGGTTCAGATTCTCACCTTGCTTTTTATTTTTCCTTTAGCCTCTCAGCTTACTTTTCACTC
Organism: Tamandua tetradactyla; assembly: GCF_023851605.1. Lineage (NCBI taxonomy): Eukaryota > Metazoa > Chordata > Mammalia > Pilosa > Myrmecophagidae > Tamandua > Tamandua tetradactyla. The sequence goes on along the minus strand of NC_135331.1, from coordinate 38,727,016 downwards.
TTACTCCTCACCTCCCTACTAATTTTTTTTCCGTATACAGACACATCTTTTTTCCCTTAAGCACTGAAAGTCCATGGGCAGGAAAGAGTTAAGGGGTGAATTAGGTAGTTTGCAGTTTTTTAGGGACATGTCTATAACCCTTGGCATTATCAATCCTGTTTCCTTCCAGTGGGTGAAAGTTTTTATGCATTAAAAGTTGGTATTTTTATGCATTAGCTTGTTAGTGTTTTAATTATTGATTTAGAGTGGAAATTTACATTTGCTCTCATTAACATACATAATTTAACAAATCTACATTTATTTTTTAAAAAGTGGGCATTAAAAATGCTCCCATAATTCATTTTTCCAGAACTATATAACAGTACTGTAACTTCTTAGATTCCAATTATGTAATATTCTGAAGTGTGAGAATATTTCAAAATTTAATTCAATTGAATTTTGAATTCTGTTTTCTGCCATGTGCTGTGTTTGTATGGAGGAAAAATAGAAAAAACAAAAGAAAACAAACAAAACAACAAACCAGGTTCAGTTCTTGCTCTGTATTGAAATGCTAAGCTTCTGAGAGGAAAGATAAATATGCCTATGTAAAACTGAGCAAATCAAAGACGTGCTTATAGTGGATCAGCTTGGGCTTCCAGGAAAGTCATCTGGGCGTCAGGATGCCAGGTCCAAGTACTCATCCTTCCATTCACCATCCCTGATCAGTTACCTAGCCTCTGGGAACTTCATTTGTATCTTATTATGGTCTTTCTAACTTTGTTAGTTGATGTTTCTGAAATTCTAAGTGCGGACATGAGCCATGGGGACAGAATGCTGAAGGGCTCAGAAAACAGGCCTGCAGGAGGCTTGCTATTAATACAACTGTTAGGCCAAAGGAAACATAGTTACAAGGTTATTTTGTATTTTTGAATTCTAGCTTTGCTCCTTATTATTGTTTCAGAAGCTGGACTTGGCCAGGCCTTTATGTTGCTTTTTTTCCTAATTAACTTTAGATTTAGAGGTAAGGAAGTTAGATAAAAAATATCTAGAATTACATTTACATTTAAAAGTATTCCAAGTGTTTTAATATGAGAAGAGAAAATAGCCTTGGGTTTAGATAAAACTGTTTTCTGACTTCTGAGGTGAATCATATATTCGTCAGTACATTTAAATATTTTAAGCTGTCCTTAAAAATAACTTTACATTCCTCTGTTTCAGTCTTAACTGTTTAGGTCATATTGGTTAACAGAAATGATGCTGGTGACTCTTAGAAGCTAAAAATAAAACAACCAAAGGAAACAGCACTTTTATGAAATGTGTAAAACTGTGCTGTTTAAATTGTTGCTGAAAGAGTTAGTTATTGAATACCTTAGATCCACTTTTTAAAATTAAGTATCTTTAAAATAGGATCACGTTTAATTAACTAGGAACATGGTAAATTAAAAGAATATCAGTTATGGAAAGAGAGTATTTGTGTGCCTCTGTGAAAAGGGATATGTTTTCTAGCCATGAAATTTGCTGTTAAACCTGAAGAATGGAGCAAAAAGTCTGAATGCCTTTTGATCAGGACTTTTTCCCTTGATATATTGCTAGGTCACTGTCATAGCAGTGTCTATTCTACATGTCTTTGCAGCTCTAGAATGGACACATCTAGTGAGTGGCTCAGTACTAGACCCATCCCTGGGAGGGTATAACGGTGCCCGGCTTTTCTTCTCTTTTCCTGGCGATTTTTTGCAGAGGGATTTCATGTAAATTGAATGTAGTAGCTCATGGAACAGTTGGAGGGTGAGGGTCAGATGGAGGCTTAATTTTGAAATCGTATACAGTTATTCTTGTTTTTTCAAGTATAAGAACCAAAAATCATAAAACTCTCTAGTCAAGGTGTTGTTTTTGGAGATTAATCATGACTTATTCAATATATTGCATATTCATCATCGTGATCATTTCTTAGAACATTTGCATCAATTCAGAAAAAGAAATAAAAAGCCAACAGAAAAAAATTCATACATACCATACCTCTTACCCCCTCCCTTTCATTGATCACTAGCATTTCAATCTAAATTTATTTTAACATTTGCTCCCCCTGTTGTGTATTTTTATTCCATATGTTTTACTTGTCTGTTGAGGTAGGTAAAAGGAGCATCAGACACAAGGTTTTCACAATCACACAAGAGACCATGTTCTTTTAACCCAGTCTTGTCGGGGTAGACCTGTTGTGGGTGGTACCTCATGATTGGGCTATTTCTATTGAATGTGACCCAGCTCATTCAAGGTGGGTCTTAATCCTTACCTGGAACCCTTTTGAGAAGATAAAAGGTAGAGACATTTGGAGAGAAACACCTGGAGAAGCAAGAAAGACCCACAGGAGCTGAGAGAGAGACAATGAAACTAGGAACTGGAAGCAATGAAACCTGAGAGAAAAGAACCAGCAGATGCCTGCTTTTTGCTCTCTCTCATCACAGAGGAACCCTGGATGCCGTAAGCCTTTCTTCAGAGAAGTATCCCCTTGTTGATGCCTTAATTTGGACATTTTCATGGCCTTAGAATTGTAATTTATAACCTAAGAAATTCCCATTGTTTAAAAACCAACCCATTTGTTGTATATTGCATTCCAGCAGGTTTAGCAAACTGAAGCACAAGGCATGGAGTTTTCTAAAGTCTCACAATAACCTACAATTTTGAAACAGCTTGAGTTATATTTGAATTGTAGGAAAATCTTTTGAGAATGAGTCATATTAAGTGTGAGACGGTGGTGGGAGGTAGAGAGTAAGGAGAGGAGAGGAGGTTAAATTGCTTGCAAGCAGATAATGCAAGGAAATTACAAAATATGAGATTAGAATGGGCTCAGAAAATTAAGTCAGAAAAGCCTGACCTAGAAGTCACTGTCTCAAGTGCTGGCAAAAGGGAATTTTTGCTTATGTGAAATAAGATACTTCCTAGGCAGGAACCTGGTTTGGGTGATTTGGTAATAAATACTTATTTATCTAGGTTATGCTAATTGATGGTGTAGCATTTCATATTAATGCTCTAATGTGTATCTCCCACCCTTTATTGCCATGTATTGTCTCCTAGCCCGTGGTGTGACGTGGTCCCTTCTGGGACAGTACAGGCTGCATTCGATTTTTTGTTTGGTTACTGGAAATCTGCTGGTTACTTTGGTGATCAGCAGATTTCAGAAACTTAGATGCTGTGACTCTATGGTGTCTTGTGCAGCACAATGGAGGAGGGTGCTTTACAGCCATTGGCACTTTTGATAAATTGAGATGCAAGTCTGTTGTACTTGGAATAATCTAGAGAGCTGTGTTGGTCCGAGTTTCAGCCTGCATAACGGTATTACTTAAAAAATATGAGGCAGATACTACTTTACTTTTGAACTACTTAAGCAGTTGTAGAGGCAGTACAGAAGTGATAATTTGTTTCCTGGATATAGACAGTGGTTTCTCTATAAGGGAACGGGTCTAGAGACCTCTGACTGAGAATTTAAAGGTATGCATGGCCTTTCCTGGCTTTTGGCGATAAGTGATTTATTTTAAGGCTAAATGCTTATAAACAGTCACTTGTTAATTATGAAAGATGCCCTGAGGGCTATAGCATAGAATAATGTTTCAGAGCATTGAATTTTGGAGTCAAAATCCCACCACTTTCTTGGGGCCTGCCCATGCAAAAACAAACAAACAAAAAATCCCACCACTATCACTTCTTTGCTGATTATTCGCAAAAAAGTTATTTAACTTCTCTGAATCATCATTTCTTTATCATGATAATTGATTGCTTCCTTGGATTGGTATGGGGATTAAGTGTCATAATGTCTGTAAAAAGCTTAGCATAGGCTTGCATATAGATATTGCTCAAAAGGAGCTATTAACTATTGTTACTATTTTAAACCAAGTAATCTTAATTAGCATTATTCTAAAGTGGAACCTAGAATGTGGGAATTAATTCTTGTGTTTCTGATGTTGAGGAGAAAAGAATTTTAGAAATTAAATTTTAAAAAGTTAAGATCTAAAGACAACTTTTTTCCAGGAAAACTCAAGGGAAATAAGTAACTTTGTGTTTCTGTCTCTTTGATGATGTTCTTTGATTACTTACTCAAATTCAAATTTTGAAGTCACTTTTCCTCGTCCCTCTGAACTTATTTTTGATATTTACATATGTTGGATTTTACCCATTATTTTCTATTTTATCTGTAATGAAAATATACATATATCATGAAATATCTCAAACAGATGAGAACTTTAAAAAAATGGTAATACCATTATCACACTCAACAGTAATTCCTTAATATCATCAAATACCTATCCAAATTCACTTTTGCCCTGTGTTCTCACAAATGTCTTTTTACAGTTGGCTTGTTTGATTAGCCTTCATTAATTTCTCTTCCTAAATATCCCTTCCAAGCTACCACTGCTTTTAGTTTAGGCTGCAGGTCTCGATCTGGCAGCCTAAGGGTGAAAACCAACCTGTATGTTATTTTTTTAGAAAACCTGAATTTAGTAAGCCCTATGTTTTTAAAATCAGAAGTTTTTCCTTAGAAGTCTGGATTTTTCTTACTCAGGGAAAAAGAGGTGAAAATTCTGGGTTTGCCTTCCCCCATGGCTCCCACAGCTGGCAGACACCCAGGAGCATTCCTTCCCTCCGTAGGGGTTGCTGGGCCCTCCAGTTCACTACAGCTCCACCTTCCTCTTCCTTCCTGGACCATCCAAGCCCTGGCCCAGGGACACGTCACAAAATGAGTCATTGTCATCGCTTCTGAGATTATTTCCCTGTCTCATCTTTCTCATACAGTATATCTCTAGTCCAGTGGTTCTTTTTTTTTTTTTTTTAATTTTTAAAAAGCAGAGAAAGAAGAAGCAATAGTTTCCCAAGCACTCTTCAACACGTAGTTACAGGGCAGATCCCAGAGTTTGTCATGAGCTACCATACCATCCTCTCAGATTTTTCCTTCTGGCTGCTCCAGAATATAGGACGCTAGAAGGAATAAATATCTTTTTATCATCACAATCGGCTTTTTCTTCTTTTTTGTGAAAAATAGCAAATATACAGAAAAGCAATAAATTTCAAAGCACAGCACCACAATTAGTTGTAGAACAGATTTCTGAGTTTGGTATAGGTTACAGTTCTACAATTTTAGGATTTTATTTCTAGTTGCTCTGAGATACTTGATAAAAGAAATTGGTGAAAGAAATATCAATTTAATGATTTAGCAGTCATACTCATTTGTTGAACCCTACCTTCTCTGTATAACTCCACCATCACAGTGGTTCTTTTTTTTTTAAAGATTTTTTGTTGTTTTTCTTTATTTAATCAAGGTGACATAAAAATTTGAAAGTAAATACAGGAGTTAGTGTGATTTTAAAAAGACGTAATTTTTTTAAAAGTGAGGAGGCATTATCTAAAACAATAAGAAGGGAGATGACCAACATACATATCAGTAAGTATATTGGTCTGATAAGACATGGAATCTTTGTCATCTAGGCAGATTACTCAGATGGCTAACCTTTTATAGCTTCTCACTAAGAACAAGCAAATAATCCAAGAAAACATTGTCATTTTAACAGAGTGAAAACCAAATTCTTGTTTTGTATGAAGATACATTGGTTACAAAAACTATTAAAAATCTTATAAAGCTATAAAATCTTAGCCAACCTTAACCACAACCAATAAAATTCACTTCCAACAAGACTTCTACAACTTTCTATAACCATCCATTGTGTCCTACACAGTCCTGTTTCTCATTCTGCAATAATCTGTTATTTTACATTAGGGGAAAAAGTACTCTTTTTCATTAACAAAAACACTTCCTGCATATTTTACGTATTTAAATGACCACAATGATCTTGAAATCAGTCTTTAATCCTACAAAACACAATTCTTTTTCTTTTTCTCATTTATGAAAATAACATATATTCAAAAAGTAATACATTTCAAAGCACAGCACAAGAATTAGTTGTAGAATAGATTTCAGAGTTTGGTATAGGCTACATTTCCATAATTTTAGGATTTTACTTCTAGCTGCTCTAAGATGCTGGAAACTAAAAGAAATATCTATATAAAAATTCAGCAGTCATACTCATTTGTTTAAACCCTACCTTCTCTGTATAACCTCACCATTGCCTTTGATCCTTCTCCCACTCTTTAGGGGTATTTGGGTTATGCCCATTCTAACTTTTTCATATTGAAAGAGGCTGTTGATAATTTGGTATGGGAGGATGGAGCTAGTTGATGTTCTGGAGAGGCTGGCCCCTCTGCATTTCAGGACTTATCTGGTCCAGGGACCATCTGGAGGTTGTAGGTTTCTGGAAAATTACCCTAGTGCATGGAACCTTTGTAATCTTATGTAATGCCTTAGGTGTTCTTTAGGATTGGCAGGAATGGTTTTGGTTTAGGTTTGGCAAGCTTGGATAGGTAGCAATGTCTAACTGAAGCTTGCATAATAGTGACCTTCAGAGTAGCCTCTTGACTCTGTTTGAATTTTCTCAGTCACTGATACCTTATTTGTTATACTTTGTTTCCTCCCTTTTGGTCAGGATGGCATTGTTGATTCCACGGTGCCAAGGCTAGGAGTTGTATCCCACATTGCCTGGGAGACTTTCACTCCTGGATCTCATGTTCCATGTAGTGGGTAGGGCAGTAATTTCACTTGCAGGGTTGGGCTTAGAGAGAGAGTGAGGCCACATCTGAGTAATGAAAGAGGTCCTCCAGACATGACTCTTAGGCATGCCTATCGGTAGGCTGAGCTTCTCTGCTACCTACATAAGCATCACAAGAGCAAACCTCAACATCAAGGGCTTGGCCTATTGATTTGGGTGTCCCTAATATTTGACACAGTATCAGAGGTTTCCCCGCTGGTAAAGTTTAATAATTGTGAATTTTTTGTCCCATCCCTCAAGGGACTTTTCCAGTACTTTTTGATTATCTGCTTAATGTATAGTCCAGTGGTTCTTAGTTGGGGATGATGTTTATCTCCAGGGACATTTGGCAGTGTTTGGAAATACTTCTCATTGCCGTAAGTCCAGTCTGCCACTGGCATCTTGTGTATAGAGCCCAGGGCTGCTATAAACACCCTACAGTGTACAGCAGATCCTCAACAAATAGTTTATCTGGCCCAAAGCGTCAGGAGTGCGAGGTTGAGAAATTTTGCTCTAAGTCTATAGGCATGTTTTCCATTTCACTGCCCTGATTAGAAGCTTCCAATGCCTTCTCTATTGCCAGATGTATTTATTGTTAATTTCCCATTTGTACTCTGTAATCATACTGGACTTTTCATTGTCAGGCCAAGATACCATGCTATCTTTAATGCTCATCCCCTTTGTTTTTGCTATATCTATTTTTCCAGGTCTCTCTTCTGTCAAAATCTTACTTATATTTTAAAAACTTTTTTATTAAAAAGTTGCAAGTTTACTTAAAAATCACGTAGAAAATACAGAGTTCCTAGATACCCCCCATCTACTCAGTTTTGACTATTAATAACTTTGCATTAATGTACCTTTGCTATATTCGATGAAAGAATCAAATATAAGAATCAAAGTTCTGTACATCCTTGGTTAAATTTATTCTTAGATATTTCTTTCTTTTCATTGCTATAGTAAATGGATTTCTTTTGATTTCCCCTTCTGATTGTTCATTACTAGTGTATAGATACACAGCTGATTTTCTGTGTGTTGATCTTATACCCGTCACTTTGCTGAATTCATTTATTAACTTTAGTAACTTTTGTGGATTTTTTTAGGATTTTCTGTATATAGAATCCTATATATCTGCAAATAGGAAAAGTTTTACTTTCTTCCTTTCCAATGTTGATGCCTTTTATTTGTATTTTTCCTGCAGAATGGCTCTGGCTAGAACTTCCAGTACAATGTTGAATAATACTGGTGACAGTAGGCATCCCTGTTTTTTTACTGATCACCATTGACTATGATGTTAGCTATGGGTTTTTCACATATGGCCTTTGCCATGTTGAAGAAGTTTCTTTGTATTCCTAGTTTTCTGAATGTTTTTGATCAAGAAGGGCTGTTGGATTTTGTCAAGTGCCTTTTCTGCATCAATTAAGATGCTTATGTGTTTTTTTTTTCCTTTGTTCCATTAATGTGGTACATTACATTAATTGATATTCTTACGTTGAACCACACTTGCTTACATGACATAAATTCCATGTAATTCTTTTAGTGTGCTGCTGGATTTGGTTTGTAGCGCTGAGGATTTTTGCGGCTGTGATTTTCTCTCTTATGGTATCTTTATTGGGCTTTGGTATTAGGGTGGCAGTGGTCTCATGGAATGAGTTAGGGAGTGCTCCCTTCTTTTCTCTTTTTTTGGAAAGATTTTGAGCAGAGTTGGTGTCAGTTCTTATCTGGAATATTTGATAAGATTCACCATCAAGGCCATCTGGTACTGGGCTTTTCTTTATTGGGAAGTTTTTGATTATGAATTCAACTCTTACTGTTGGTCTGTCTGTTTCATCTTGAGTCAGTGTAAGTAGTTTGTGTGCATCTAGGAATTTATCCATTTCATCTATGTGGCATAGATGAAAAAGGAATACAACAGTAATGAAGAGAACAGCCCAAATTTATTTCTATGGGATCTGTAATAGTGTTCCTCCTTTCATTTCTGATTTTAGCTATATGTGTCCTCTCTCTTTTTGTTTTTCTTCATCATTCTAGCTAAAGACTTTATTTTATTGATCTTTTCAAAGAACCAGCTATTGGTTTTGTTCGTTTTCTCTTGATTCTTATTCTCTATTTCATTTATTTCTGCTCTAATCCTTGTTCTTTCCTTCCTTCTGTTGCCTTTTTGTTTAGTTTCTTTTCTTTTTCTAAATCCTCCAGTTGTGAGGTGAGGTCTTTGATTTGTGCTCTTCCTTCCTTTTAATATAAGCATTTAGAGTTCTAAATTTCTTTCTCAGCACTGCCTTTTCTCTATCCCATAGTTTTACTATGTTGTGTTTTCATTGTCATCTGCTCCCAAAATTTACTAATTTCCTTCATGATTTCTTCTTTTTCCCATTGCTTTGTTTAAGAGCGGGTTGTTTAATTTCCAGATATTTGTGAGTTTTTCAGTTCTTTGTTTACTGATTTCTAGCTTCATTCCCCTATGATCAGATAAGATGCATTGTATGATTTCAGTATTTTTAAACTTACTGAGATATGTTTTGTGAGCTTAATATACAGTCTGTTCTGGAAATCAGTCCATGTACACTGGGGAAGAATGTGTGCTCTACTGCCATTCTCTCTCCGTTAGGTCTAGTTAGTTTATAGCATTGTTCAAGTCTTCTATTTCCTCACTGATCTTCTGTTTAAATATTTTATTCATTGTAAGTGGTGTATGTTGAAATCTTCTGTTATTAATGTGGAACGGTCTATTTCTCCGTTCAAATCTGTCAACATTTTTCTTTAATTTGAGGCTCTGCAATTTAGGTGCATATATGTTTATAACTGTTATATCTTCATCTTAACCTCTTGGTCAACTGGAACCTTGTTTACTATTTTTATTGCCTCCATATGGCTCATTCATGAAGTTGTTTTTGATGATTTAACATAATATTCTCCCCAAATCATTTTATTATCACGAATATTTCTTAAATATGATCTGTTTAACACTCTCATTACTATCCCTGCTTCACTAATTCAAGAAACTGAATCTGTGGGAGTTAAATTATATATCCAAGATTTCTTTTAACTTTTGATTCCTTCCCCTGTGTTGAGCTCCTATAGTATTATTTAGTAAATCCATGAGTCCCTTATTTCCCACAATACTCCTTTATAGAAATACAAGAGTGATGAAGAGAATAGCCAAAGAATCAACCCATTCCATGCTTCCCTGTGCACCCTGTTTGCCAGGCCAAGATCTATGAAGCAAGTTCCCATACAGTGAAATGTTAGAACACAGGCTCAGGAATAACAGAAACTTTCAGATGTTTTAAAGCAGAGGCTTTATTGTGTTGACAGTCCTATAGGGTCCAGAAGAGCAGGGGAGGAGACCCCAATGTGGCTGGTCTCCCTGGGAGGACAGCTGCTCTGGTCAGGAGCAGTGGATGGCAGATCTGCATTCCTAACCACACGCTGGGGAGGAGAGACAAATCTGTGGTTTTGAGTGTTGACTATTTATACTCAGGGGAAGAGGGCTCTTCCACTGAGATTTCTGCCTTGATGAGCATCTGGGGCTGCTTGTTCTTAGTTTCTGAGTTCAAGGTATGCTGGGGTCTTTTTAATAAACCTCTTACCAGGCTGTGGAATGGAAACACGCTGAAGCATTGACATACAATAGAAAAGGGAGCATGGGGAGGGGAGTTAAGTGAAGACTGGGTGATGGCCACTGAGCATGTGTCTGTGACTTCCCCAGCCCTGTCTGTGCTGCAAGTCTGTTTGTCTGTCTCTCTCCCTTGCTCTCCGTTTCCACAAAGTAGGAAACTAGACCCTGGAACACCGAGGCAGAGTAACTCCATCATCCTGACCATGCTTATCAAAGAAATCACCAACATAGTGGGAACAAGATAAGACCTGTCTTCTAAATCTCATAGGAGTGCTTATGGATGGAAAGGTGAAATTTAACTCAGAAACTCCAGAGGATTTGGCAGATGCAGCTTTAATATTTAATTTATCCCATGACTTTCTTCAGTAAATGATCTTCTTAAAATTTAACAAATCGTTCAATAATTGCATAATTTTACCAAGTAAGTCTTTTAGATTGTAGAGATCTGTGTAAAGCCTTGGCGTGAAACTTAACATGGAACTCTGCTATGAAGTTCTTACATTATTGAATACTTTGTCAGGTCATATGAAGAAAAATTGCTACATGATAAAGTCATGGGAAAGAAGAAATACAAGTATAAAATAGAGACAACTAAGTAATAGGAGTTATTTCCCTTTACCTTTCTTCCTCAGACCAGTGGATCCTAACCATGTGGAGGATATTGTAGTGTTGCTTATTTCTAATTACAGTTTTACAGCATTTGACTTTCATTTATTTATTTCTTCATCGTGTAGTGCTTTCAGTTTTATAAAGCACCCTCTTGCAGGATTCCTTCACTGTCTAAAGTCACTTTTCTGAGATGAAACAACTGGGGCTTACTTAAGGCAGTTGGAATTTGAGGAGGTCAAGAGATGGTGGAAAAATTCTGGCTCATTTAAGGAAGGGTTTAATTTGACTCAGCTTCTTAAGTATTCATGAAAGCATAAGAACAAAGAAGACTTGGTGTGCTACCCTAGTAGTTCTTCCTAATTGTAGATGTATTTTTCATGATTTCTGTTTGAAAGTTTGGTTTTCATGTGACCCTTCTTTTGCTCTTGAAGCTTCTTTCCTCATAGCAAAAACTAAAGATTAACTGTGGCTGAGACTTGTGCTTGGCAAACCTACAGAGGAGTGTTAGAGAAAGAATGGGGTTTTCCTAATGCTATTTGGAATTTGGACATGGAATATTTCACTTTGCTTGGCTTCTTTCTGAGATCTCTCCCAACTACAGATGGCATTTATTTATCTTTAAATAACATTTCTCTTACTGTTTGTGACAGTTCCAGGTGGTCACTATATACATTCTCAACAGAACAAGCAACCAAACAAAATTATATTTGGAATGACTGACTGAAACAGATAAATGCCTGTATAGGGTTCATATGCTACTGTGGAAACTTTAACTTTGTGGTTTTGTTTGTATGTTCTGTGTGCAGTTAAAATGATACATCTTGAAAATGTTTGGCTTTCATTTTGACAAAGATGAAAATAAACTTTGGGTACATTTAGATTTCTTTTGATATATGTGCCCAATTCAATAACAGTGTAGTCAGGTCAGGCCTTTCTAATAATATTTTTCACCTGTAAATCACTCTGAAACTCTAGTTAGAAATGATTGGGTGTTTATTTTAAAATGATGAAACACCAGTAGAAGTCAGTAAAAATTAAGATATAACAGACTGCATGAAGGTAGGATAAATTCATTTAAAAATGCATTTTTGGGGCCATGGTGGCTCAGCAGGCAGAGTTCTCACCTGCCATAAAAAAAAAAAATCAAAAAAATGCATTTTTGTAACAATGAAAAACACTGTTATGATTAAAAAAAAGCAACTAAGAAGACTAAATAAAATTCATCCCTGTTCCCTCTACCCATCAGTAAATAATGTGTAACATTGTTATAATAATTTTCCTTTTTTTCTCAATTGTATATCTTCATATGTTTATAAAATCAGGATCCACACCTGTTGATAAGCATAAAGAGATGATTTATTTACAAAACACTGTACTGTAAACATTTTCCCATAGCTTTGAATACTCATCAAGTCGTGATTTTTAAGTAATATTTTTATAGCCTATCATGGAATTATACCGTAATTCTTACAACCATCATCCTATTTTTTGAGTATAAAACTTGTTTGCTGCTTATTTGCTAATAGAAATTATATTTTAGAATATTTTTTAAACAACTTTTGGTTTCCATTTCTGCCGTTTTTATAGGAAGGTCCAAGATACAAAATACTGAAATTAAAGCATGTGAACTCTTTTATATCTTTGCTCTGTATAATCCAGTTGCTTTCCAGAAGGTTGTATTAATTGTAACCTCCACAGGAGTTTATGCAGTAACCTTGTGTATGGAATTCTCAGCAACATTACTTCTTAAGGAATCTCTTGCAGCTTTTAGGGGAAAATAATGTCTGCTTCTCTTTGTTCTCCCTTTTATTTTTTAACTTCATAGGGATTTATTTCCTTAATTGCCAGAATAAGGGCTATTAGTATTTCTTCTGTGAGTTGCATATTCATGTCAACAGAGTATGTATTCCATTAGAGTGAGAAATGGCAATAAACAAGTATAATGTGGATTTAACATCTAAGAAGAGAAATCAAGATGGGATTAGGGGTGAGAGTGATGAGGTTGTGGAAAATCATTTCAGATATTCTTTTCATGAAGAAGTCTTTTCATATTTGGTTACATTTCTGCAAAGATTTGAAGGGATGGAATATTACTGGGAGTGGAGAGAGATGGGGGTAGCATTATAGGCATGTGCTTGTTGGGTCTGCAGAGTCCAGTGTGCCTGAAGCAGGGGCAGAGAAGATCAAAATGTAGACCCCTTGGAGGGTAGAGACTGTAGTAAAACATTTCGATTTTATTGAGTACAAGAAGGAAAGCATTGCAAAGTTTTGAGCAGAAAAGGGACGAGATCTGTGTAAATTGCAATCAGTTACCACCTCTGGACATGTAATTGGTGAAAGTACAGGCTGGCTCTCAGCCCCATGGCTCCCTTGACTCCTGTGCCAGGGAGCTTTACGTGGTACAACTGCCCATGTATACACAGTGGCCCTGAATTGTCTGCTGTTGTGATTGGAGCATTCTGGCTGCAGTGTGAAGGATGCAGTGTGATTGGAGCATTCTGGCTGCAGTGTGAAGGATGCAGTGTGATTGGAGCATTCTGGCTGCAGTGTGAAGGATGCAGTGTGATTGGAGCATTCTGGCTGCAGTGTGAAGGATGCAGTGTGATTGGAGCATTCTGGCTGCAGTGTGAAGGATGCAGTGTGATTGGAGCATTCTGGCTGCAGTGTGAAGGCCAGGAATAAATGTGGGCAGGTCCTTTAGGAGACCATTCAGATAATAGCAGCGAGGGTTAATCCAGGTGTGATGAAAGCAGTGAGAAGAGAGGCTGGATTCTATAATGCTGGTAGAATTTGCAGTTCGACCATCAGATGGGAGGAAGGAAAGAGTGAAGAGTAATTCCAAATTTTGTTCCTAAAATTTGCATATTGAAAGTTTAATTTTGCAAAAGTCTGCATCACTTAAGAATATACTCTACTTGCCATTCTTTATATTCTCAGTCATGTTTACATGGATTGGAATTTCCTTGAGGGACTTTGGTGACTGTTTTATAATTATTTACATGTTTATTCAAATATACCACATTAATGCAGGGTGTTAATAATAGGGTGGCATATGGGAACTCTGTGTTTTAGGAGTTCTGTAAGCCTGCAACTTCTCAGATAAATATAACTAAATAAAAATAAATTTTAAAAAGTCCAGCAACACTTCCTGAAATAAACATCCACAGTGTTACTAAAATTAAGTATTTTGTATATCCTGTATGGGCATACCTCGGAGATATCGTCGGTTCAGTTCCAGACTGCTGCAATAATGCAAATGCTGCACGCAGTAAAGCAAGTGACGAGCATTTTTTTTTGTTTTGAAGTGCATGTAAACGTTATGTTTACACTATACAATAGTCTATTAAGTGTGCAATAGCATTATGTCTAAAAAAGGCAGTGTACAGCTTAATTTAAAATACTCCATTGCTAAAAAAAATGCTAACCATCATCCTGTCCGTCAGTGAGTCATAATCTTTTTGGTGGCATCTTGCCTTCGTGTTGATGACTGCTGACTGATCAGGGTGCTGGGTGCTGAAGGTTGGAGATGAGCAATAAGCCTATTTCACTTTCTTATCATTCGTGTGTTCTCTGGAGGAGTACTTTAATTTCCTTCAAGAACTTTTCGTTTGCATTCACAATTTGGCTCCCTGTGCGGCACAAGAAACCTTAACTTTGGCCTGTGTCGGCTTTCAAATGTGTCTTCCTCTCTAGTTTAATCATTTCTAACTTTTGACTTATAGTGAGAAATGTGCCCCTCTTCCTTTCACTCGAACACTTAGAGGCTATTGTAGGAGTATTAGTGGCCAAATTTCAATATTTTGTGTCTTGGGAAATACGGAGCCCAAAGAGAGGACGAGAGACTGGGAAACGGCTGGTTGGCAAAGCGGTCAGAACACACACACGTTTGATTAAGTTTGCCATCTTGCGTAGTTGTGTTTTGTACTGCCCCTGCACCATTACAACTGTAACATGAAAGATCACCGATTACAGATCGCCATTACTGATATCATAATAATGGAAAAGTTTGAAATATTCTGAGAATTATCAAAATGTGACACAGAGACATGAAATGAACCCATGCTGTTGGAGAAATGGTACTATGGCATTGTTCGTGGCAGGTTTGCCACAAACCTTGAATTTGTAAAAAACATAATGTCTTCAAAGTGCAGTGAAGTGAAGTACAATGAAATGAGGTATACCTGTACTCTTAAAACAGATTTAATGGGACTATAATATAAAGGAATTAACCATAAATGTTGTAGCTGCTATACATTTATCTAGTAAATAAAACACTAACCACATAATTGTTTCAGATACATAATAAGAGATATAAGTAACATTACATGGTTTATTAAATCAGAATATCACACCAAATTTTTCTTTAAATGTAACATTGTAGAGTATTTCCTCATTTCTTAATGAGCTGCAACCATATCAGAAACAGACCTTTTTCCTTATTTCAAGCAAAACAATATAAAACATATAACATGTTGACTTTTTTAAGTTTCTGGCATATGACATGTTTCTTGGGAGCCAAAGCTCTTTCTGCACACATATTTTTTTCATCTGGTGTTTGAAGTATAGTTTTATTCAAGTTAGGGGAGAAAAATCAAACATTGGTATCATATAGAGAATACATAAATATGATTAAAATGACTATCCATACACAAACAATTATTAAAGTGTTCTTTGATTTCAATCCATTATCAATTCAGGCATTAAAGAACCAAAAAGTTGAATAATATGTACATCACTTGTCTTCAAGTAAAATACTTCATTTGATAATATGGCAAACAGTGGATGGCTTTTTTAGTGGACCTCAATGACTTGTGCGGTAACGTGTCCCTCTTGTTCTCTGATCGCATCTGAGGCTGTTTCACCTTGCTGCAGCAGCTTTACCAGCCTATGCTCAGTTCTTGGGTCCTTCCAATTTCAGGCTGTTCTGCAGAAACATCTCCCTTTCCCTAATGACAAAGTCCCTGTCCTTTATTTTCTTCCATCAGTGGTCAGAATGCCATCATCATATACTGTTTCAGTAGGTGTCTGGATTCTTGTTTTGTGCCTCTGTCCTCAGAGTTGCTGTCACCGTCCTCCAGTCTCAGCGCTGGCACTTCTAGTGCTTGCCACCAAGAAGAGGCCAGGCTTGGCATAAGGTCTCACACTTCCAGTGCTCATGATTCTCAAGATTTGTCCAATGCTCACCTTCCAAGGTCGATGCAGCTATTGGCAGAAATGTACTCAACAAGAAGTCTGAATCACGGACTTCAACATTAGCCAAAGTATTTCCTTTCCCCTGACTGTCCTTTATCCTGTATACATATCTCCCATTTTCTGATGTGTTTCTGAGAAATGTTTTTGTTTATTTATTCTTAGAACATTCTACTTCTGCCCCTCCTGCTCCCACTTGAGTTTTCTTCCATCCTTGGGGATTGATAAATAGTGATGATATAACTGGAGTCCTTTTTATTTTTTTAATATTTTTATCATAAAACCTTAACAAACAAACATACAAACATTCTTGATGTACAGAAATTCTAGGGTGGATCACGGTGGCTCACTGGCAGAATTCTCACCTGCCATGCCAGAGACCCAGGTTCGTTTCCCGGTGCCTGCCCATCTGAAGAAATAAATAAAAAATTCTATAAATGGTGTACAATCAAGAGCTCACAGTATCATCACATGGTTGTGTATTCATCACCACGATCATTTGTTTTAATATTTGCATTTAACTCTAGCAAAAGAAATTAAAAAGAAAAAAAAAGCTCACATAAACCATATCCCTATCCCTCCCTCTCATTCACCACTAGTATTTCAGGCTACTCAATTTACTTTAACCTTTGTTCCCCCATTATTTGTTTATTTTTTTATCCATATTTTTTACCCATCTGTCCATAACCTAGATAAAAGGAGCGTCAGACGCAAGGTTTTCACAATCACACAGTCACATTGTAAAAGCTATATTATTATACAGTGATCTTCAAGAAACATGGCTACTGGAAGACAGTTCTACAGTTTCACGTACTTCTCTCTAGCCACTCCCATACACTGTAAACTAAAAAGGGGATATCTCTGTAACGCTAAGAATAACCTCTTGACTCTGAAACTCTTAGCCACTGACACTTTATTTTATCTCATTTCTCTCTCCCCCTTTTTGATAGAGAAGGTTTTCTCAATCCCTTGATGCCAGGTCCTGGCTCACCCTGGGAGTTCTGACCCACATTGCCAGGGAGATTTACACCCCTGCGAGTCATGTCCCATGTAGTAAGGGGGAGGGCAGTGAGTTTATTTGCCCAGTTGGCTTAGAGAGAGAGAGGCCACATCTGAGCAACAAAAGAGATTCTCTGTGGGTGACTCTTAGGCCAATTTTAAGTAAGCTTATTCTATCCTTTGCAGGAATAAGTTTCATATGGGCAGATCCCAAGATCGAGGGTTTGGCCTGTGATTTGGGTGTACTTACTGTTTGTGAGAATAACAAAAACTCTCCAAATGGGGAAGTTGAATATTTCCCCCTTTCTTCCCATTCCCTCAAGGGGACTTTGCAAATATTTCCTTTCGCTCACTGTCCAAATCATTCTGGAATTTATCGGAGCATCACATTAACCTAGACAAATCAAGAAAATCTCATGCCCTATTCAAGATTCCACGTACTTATAGTGTTCAACTGGACTCTCTTTTTTTTTTTTTAATGTGGGCAGGGACTGGGAATTGAACCTGGGTCTCGGGTCTGGCAGGTGAGAACTTTGCCACTGAGCCGCCATGGCCCGCCCCCACCTGGACTCTTAATCTCAGTTTGGGTTATCTGTTGCATTTGTACCAATGCCGTACAGTACGTCAGAACTATCCAGAGGCTTGGGGAAGCATAAATCGCTGAGCCACACCCCCCAGATTTTCTGATGCAGCATGTCTGGGGAGAAGCTCAGGAATTTCTTTTTCTAGCAAGGTGCCAGGTGATGGTAATGATGCTGAACGGAGCTAATGATGCTGAACGGAGATCATGCTTTAAGAACCACCATCCTAGATATGCCAATGAATATACATAACTGGGTGTGTCTAATTATAGTACACAATAAGGAGGTTACACAATGAAGTAAAATAACTCGGGACGGAGGAAATGAAGAGCGGGTGGTTGGGTTACTTATGGAAAGTACCACAGATGAATAAATTGTAGTTGGGTCTCAAAGATGGGGTAAGATTTGGCTAGTCAGAAACATGGAGAGTATAATATTGTTTTCAACACCCCAAAAGACAGGGCATAATTAATTGCAGGTCGTCATTGAGGATTGCGGGAGCTCAGTGGAGAGCCCAGATGGGGCAGGCCAAAGCGGCTAAGCGTGCTGGGCTTTGGAACTGCAGTGCTGCCACAGGGGCTTTGAGCCTAGAATTAACATTCCGAAAGTTCTGTAATTTTATTCACTCTTTCATCAGATACTTGCTGTGCGCCTACTGTTGTGGCAGACACTGTTTCAGAGTTTGGGGACCAAATGTGAACAAAAGAGGTAAAAGTAAAGCTCTGCTTCGTTGGTTTAAAGCTGAAATGATAAAAATAAATTTGTAATTACAGGTATTTCCTGTGACCTTCTATGTAATAAGAAATCTAAACGAGATATTCCCTATCCTGAAGGGGACACAATATCTATAACTGTCTTGTATGTCCCAAATACCAGGTAACCTAAGTGTGGCATTAAGTATTTTATTATGATGCATAAAACACGATTGTGGTGGCTTGGGGTTATGACCCCAGCAAAACTTGTTTTTAATCCATTCCTGTGGGCGTGACCCATTGTAAGTAAGACCCTTTGATGGGGTTACTTCTGTTAGGGTGTGGCCCACTTGAATGGGGGAGGGTCTTTATCTTATCACTGGGGACCTCAGGGAGGACTCACAGCGAGAACAGCCCCGGGAGTGGCCAGAAGCTGGAGGTCAACAGAATCCGGAAGAGAAAGGAGGAACCGCTGCTGTGTGTGACCATATGACAGAAGAGCCGGGAACTCCATAGATTGCTGGTCAGCCAGAAAATACTAACCCTGGCAAGTCCTTTAGCCTCTGAGACATTGAGGCAGTACATTCCTCTTGTTCAGTCCACGCGTTGTATCCATTGTATGGTTCTTGTTTTAGCAGCCGGGAAACTAAAACACCATTAATGATTGACTTCATCCTAAAGTGTAAAGGTTTTCTGTAGTTCACAGTATTTTATTTAGATTTTCAGTGAACGTAGGCAGAAATCAGTACACAGAGGGTGTTTTTTTTAACCTATTTGTAGACTAGCAAGGAGCAGTTGCACCATCCTGTATAAATGCCTTCACTTTCCTTAAGTCAAAAATTGTTAAAAGGATATCAATTACTACAGCATATACACTGAAAGGCAAACTGAGGAGATAGAGACATCAGCTGGCAGCAGATAGCATTGCTAGAGGAAGGTCATTGAAAAAGTTTCTCTCTTCCTATCGTTTTTTTATCCCTTTTTCTCTCTCATAAAATTAAATTCAATTAATTCCTCCTTGCAAGACATCAGAAATGAATTGCTCACCAACTGTTTCCCCAGTGCTATAACTGTTCCACAAAAATTCAACAAGACATCAAATAGCCATAAACAAGATCCGTATTTCAAGCAGATGTTCCTAAAACAGCTCTCTTTTGAATCTAGTCTAATCTCACCAGTCTAGAGCTGTCCAGGGCAGGATGCTCCTGTGCAGCGGGTCAGGCTGTATTTGAAAGAGTCAGCAGTGCCTCAGGGAACGATTCTAGTGGAAAATGAGAACCCTGTTCTTGGAAAGCTCAGCCAGGGCCATATGGGGCCAGTTGCTGCAGGGAGTTCTCTAAAGGCCATGCTCTCAGAGAGCCTCGGTGTTACAAGGAAAAACTCCCACTGCTCAGAGTGGGTTTATGACGTTACCCCATCAGATAAGCGCTCCCCAGTGAAATTTGATTGCATGCTGACCTTAAACTAGGGTGAGCACTCAGTATTTTCTTTGTACCACTGACCTCTTTCAGACACTTCACAACTCGTTCTTAATTCCTGATTTTCTCAGATTAGAGGAGGAACTAGCAATGTTTTCATAAACTGATAGAATGTTAAAAAGAATATACCACAAAGGGACTGAATTAAACTATATTATTTAACTGTGTTTTTTTTTTTACCCCAGAAATATACAATATGGCTTAAAATAAGAACAGAAAAAAGGCTCAAATATATAAAATATTGTTTGCCTTTTTAGTCATTGAGCATTCCAGTTAGTTAAACCATGGAAATGTGATATTTCTCTAAACATTTTTAATACAAATCCTTCTGTAAAATGCTGTAATTAAACAGAGGACATCAGATAGCTATTACCTCTTCTTGAGGCCTAATGCTCATTTCTTGTACTTTTCCAGTGATAATAGTGATTTCCCCAAGGCACATCGAATTCTACAGAGCTGTTTATACCCATGTTAGTGGCTCCAGAAATAATATTTTTCTCATGCTGTGTCTTACTGACCTTTATTTTCTTGGCCTCCATTTTGATGTGTGTGTGTTAGTATGCTTACTTTTATCAACAATACAGTATGTTTCTCCATTTAATTTCCCCTTTTAATTTCTACTATATATTATGTACAGAGAGATAGAAAACTCATTTGGTTATACTGTTCATCAAATAGAGTCAGTAAATGGTTTTCCTATCTTTAATCATCAGTAATATAAAGAACCAGTTGGAAGTTTAGTTTTTATGGCCAAAAGGATAAGTACCAAGTTAACTGTATTAAAGTTAAAATTGCTGTATTTCAAAAATATTCAACAATAATGAAGTGATCATTTTCACATGAAGTCTTAAGAGATTTATCATGTTTTTTTACTAGCATTTACTAAAATTGCATATACTACCCAGATGAAGTTTATAAAATAAGACAACATTAAGGTAGATCTTGTTTTTATTGAAAAGCTAGACTAACCCGAAACATTTTCAGACTTTCATGGTATTTGGTGAAAATTTGTGTTGTTTTGATAATTACTAGAATGGCATTGAAAACATTTTAAATTGGGGAAAAATACACTCACAAAACCTAAAAACCCTTTTCCAAAAGCAATCAAGAAGTACATGAAGCCCGAAGAGAACCTTCTGGAGATATCCTCTATACTCTTATTTTAGTTCTGCATGCATGATACAATTGCCAGAGAAGTTTTTTCTTTTTAATTAATTAATTATTAATTGATTTTTCATCACATAGTTGTATATTCATCATGATCATTTCTTAGAATATTTGTATCAATTCAGAAAAAGAAATAAAAAAAAATAATTCATAGATACTATACTCCATACCCCTCCCTTTCATTGATCACTAGCATTTCAGTGTACTAAATTTATTTTAACATTTGTTCCCCTATTATTTATTTATTTTTAATCCTTATGTTTTACTCATCTGTACATAAGGTAGATAAAAGAAGCATCAGACACAAGGTTTTCACAATCACACAGTCATATTGCGAAAGCTATATCATTACATACAATCATCTTCAAGAAACATGGCTGCTGGAACACAGCTCTATATTTTCAGGCAGTTCCCTCCAACCTCTCTGTTAGACCTTAACTAACAAGGTGGTATCTATTTAATGCATAAGAATAACCTCCAGGATAACCTCTCGACTCTGTTTGAAATCTCTCAGCCATTGACACTTATTTTGTCCCACTTCCCCCTTTTGGTCAAGAAGATTTTCTCAATTCCTTGATGCTGAGTCTCAGCTCATTCTAGGGTTTTTCTCGATCCCTTGATGCTGAGTCCCAGCTCTCTAGGATTTCTGTCCCACTTTGCCAGGAAGGTCCGCACCCCTGGGAGTCATGTCCCTCGTAGAGAGGGGAGGGCAGTAAGTTTGCTTGTCCTGTTGGCTGAGGGAGAGAGGCCACATCTGAGCAACAAAAGAAGTTCTCTTGGGGATGACTCTTAGGCCTAATTTTAAGTAGGCTTAACCTATCCTTTGCAGGGTTAAGTTTCATATGAACAATCCCCATGATTGGAGGCTCAGCCTATTGCTTTGGTTGTCCCCACTGCTTGTGAGAATATCAAGAATTCTCAACTTGGGGAAGTTGAATTTTCCCTCTTTCTCACCATTCCCCCAAGTGGACTTTGCAAATACTTTTTTATTCACTGGTCAAATCCTAATGGGATTTATTAAGGCATCACTCTGGACAAACCTACAAAATCTCATGCCCTACTCAAGGTTCCATGTACTATGGTGTTCAATTAAGCTGTCCACGTAAGTTATATTAGGAAATGCACTAGTCGATATGTAAATTTTGTACTAAATAAATGTTTTTTGCTTTAGTTTCACACATAAGTTAAAGTTTTAAAATATTAATTGCCATCTATTTTCAACACGCTGAATTATTGATGTTCCTTTATCCTTCCTCATGCAAAAACATTTTTAAATTTGTACATTTTTTCGCTCTCATTATATACTCTAGGCATCATCTCAGTCTTTATCATCTATCTTTCCTTTGGATTTCCTTTGTGCCCCCAGCCCTCCTCCCTCTATCATTCTCACATTCAGCTTCATTCAGTTATCTAACATTATTGTATTACAGTTAGCACACAGAAATGTGCTATCCATCTCTGAATTTTTACAATCAGTCCTGTTGCACTATCTGTATGCCTTCAGTTCCAGTTACCCAATATCTACCCTATTTCTGTCTCCTGCTTGTCTCTGTTCTTAACTGAAATTATCCAAGTACATTCATTGATATTAGTTCATATCAGTGAGACCATACATATTTGTCCTTTTGTTTCTGGCTAATCTCACTCAGCATAATGCCCTTAAGGTCCATTCATGTTACATACTTCATAACTTTATTCTGTCTTACAGCTGCATAATATTCCATCGTATGTATATATCACAGCTTGTTTAGCCACTCTTCTAAATGTTGATGGACATTTGGGCTGTTTCCATCTTTTTACAATTGTAAATAATGCTGCCATAAACACTGGTGTGCAAATGTCCATTGTGTCCTTGCCCTCATGTCCTCTGAGTAGATACCTAGCAATGGTATTGCCAGGTCATATGGCAATTCTATACTTAGCTTCCTGAGGACCTGCCAAACTGCCTTCCACATCAGTTGTACCATTTGACATTCCCACCAACAGTGGATAAGTGTGACTCTTTCTCCACATCCTCTCCAGCACTTGTTGCTTTGTGCTTTATTGATTATGGCCATTCTGGTGGGTGTGAGATGGTATCTTATTGTGGTTTTGATTTGCGTTTCCCTAGTAGCCAGGGACGGTGAGCATCTTTTCATGTGCCTTTTTGGCCATTTGTAAGAAAAGTTTTGTTTTTTAATTCTGATGCTTGGGACCTACCCTAGACCAATTAGTAATTCAAGATCTCTGGGGTGGTCCTATTTCCCTTTTAAACAGATGGATCAGTGTGGTCAGAAAGAAATTCGTGCACACCAAAGGAATACCACAGGAGCAGGACCGTTGGAAATTCCAGCCTTTGATAGGGGAAAGGAGTTCACAGCCTTGGGTAGTTTTTTGTTTACCTGCAGATTTAACCAATGACTCCACATACCTTTGAACCCTGTAAATAATTCTCAATGTGCTTTCATTTCACTCTTTCAAGAAAGCACAACAAAATGGTAATTCCATGGTAACTGTGAGCCAGTCACTGAGCTTAAATGTTGGACGTACAGTGGGGGAAATAGCAAACACTGACCTGTAATAAACAAGAGAATGCAGGCTCCAGGAGCTGACATATCCGCACCTCCTTATCGGCGCATAGGAGACCCTCAGACAGTCATTCTGGGGGGAAGGAAAGGTGGGAGGCTCTGGCTTCATTAATCCTAAAATGTAATGAAGTGATAGGAAGCCAATAATTGCAGAGAAAAGTACAAGTGGACATTGTGCTAAGCGCTAAGAATGAGTTGAAAAGAGTAGGAAGAGAGGTTTCATCAGAGGAAGTTATTTTAAATTGGACAGTTAGGGAAAAACTCTTTGAGGAATTCAATTTTAAAATGAGACCTGAGGCCATTAGAGAAATGCAAATCAAAACCACAATGAGATATCATCTCACACCCACCAGAATGGCCGTTATCAACAAAACAGAAAATGACAAGTGCTGGAGAGGATGCGGAGAAAGAGGCACACTTATCCACTGTTGGTGGGAATGTCAAATGGTGCAACCACTGTGGAAGGCAGTTTGGCGGTTCCTCAAAAAGCTGAATATAGAATTGCCATATGACCCAGCAATACCATTGCTAGGTATCTACTCAAAGGACTTAAGGGCAAAGACACAAACGGACATTTGCACACCAATGTTTATAGCAGCGTTATTTACAATTGCAAAGAGATGGAAACAGCCAAAATGTCCATCAGCAGAAGAATGGCTAAACAAACTGTGGTATATACATACGATGGAATATTATGCAGCTTTAAGACAAGATAAACTTATGAAGCATGTAATAACATGGATGGACCTAGAGAACATTATGCTGAGTGAGTCCAGCCAAAAACTAAAGGACAAATAGTGTATGGTCCCACTGATGTGAACGGACATTCGAGAATAAACTTGGAATATGTCATTGGTAACAGAGTCCAGCAAGAGTTAGAAACAGGGTAAGATAATGGGTAATTGGAGCTGAAGGGATACAGACTGTGCAACAGGATTAGATACAAAAACTCAAAAATGGACAGCACAATAATACCTAAGTGTAAAGTAATCATGTTAAAACACTGAATGAAGCTGCATCTGAGCTATAGGGTTTTTTTTGTTTTGTTTTGTTTTGTTTTTTTTTTTTTACTATTATTATTACTTTTATTTCTTTTCTCTATATTAACATTCTATATCTTTTTCTGTTGTGTTGCTAGTTCCTCTAAACCAACGATGATCATGCATCTATGTGATGATGTTAAGAATTACTGATTGCATATGTAGAATGGTATGATTTCTAAATGTTGTGTTAATTTCTTTTTTTTCCGTTAATTAATTAAAAAAAAAAAATGAGACCTGAACGCGTTGATACTAGTTCACCGAGTGAAGAGTGGGTCTATGTACGGGGGTGGGGTTAGTTTACATTTAAACCAGCAATGTTAGTGCCACAGGGGCTCTTTCTTTGCCATCTGTTGTGTCCTTCGAGCGTTGAGAGGACTGGTATCAGTGGAATCTGTATCATCGACCACACGGATGTCACCTGTGACTGTTCCTTACAGAAAAGGAATTACAAAGTTATAAAATTAAGACCTCACTTTTCAAAAAATGAAACTGCTTATCCCTTTGAAAGTATCTCTAAATAAACCACAACTGAAACTGTTATCTTCTGTTATTTAATGTCCTTTATTCATAAGAATAAATTATTTTCTATGCCAGTTTTTGTCTCCAAGAAAAATAACCGCCTACCTGAATCAATGAGCATAAATTTTTGTTTTTTCTTTTGCATGTGCAGGCACCGGGAACCAAACTCAGGTTTCTGGCACGCAGGTGAGAACTCTGCCAGTGAGCCACTGTGGCCCGCCCCATAAAGTATTTTTTAATAGGTGAAAACTATGTAATCAAGCAAGTTTTCTTGTGAGGTCCAGTTAACAAAAATATTTAGTGCCAAATGCTCTGCTTAGATGTATTAATCTATTCTTTCCTTTTGCTTATCTCTACTATTTTTTTCCCGTTTTCCAACTATTTATTCTCCATCTCTTTTTCTGGTTTCTCTTCCTCCATCCATTTTTTAAAATGAGGGGTGCCACGTATCACAATCAGTAGAGACCTGTTTTCCTGGCTGCAATCACAAATGCTGGGTTGGCTAGCAAAAGGAATTCATTGTCTCATGGTTTCAGAGGCTAAAGGCTTGCTTCCTCCTGGGACCAGCAGCCTGCTGGCTGCCCTGTAATCCTTGGGGTTTCTTGGCTTTTCTATTGCATGGCAATGCTCATGGCAATGTCTTCTCCTTCCTATTCCAGGTTCTTAGACTTCCAGCTTCTGGCTCTGAACTTGGCTTTCCCTCTTTGACCTTCCTTATAAGACCTCCAGTAACAGGATTAAGAGCAATTCTGATTCAGTTGGCCACAGCCTGAGTAAAAATAACATCTTCAAAAGGTCTGTTTACAATGGATCACACCCACAGGAGCAGATTAAATTAAGAACATGTTTTCCTGGGGTCCATAATTCAACCTACCAGAGAACCTTTTTTAAACTAAGGGTAGCTGCACTTTTATGGAAAGGATGGAGCAGTGAAAATATTATGTAACACAGATTTCTCATATGACAACATTAATTTTCCGATCAATCTAAATGGAGAGGGGGATAGTATTTTCAGGGCATGTAAATCTTCCATTGCTTGCCTTTAAACATATGATGCCTTGGTACAAACCACAGATGACCCTGAGCTGCTCAGCAGGAGCAGGGGTCTTGCAGTCGTGTAGCCAGAGTTTTCTGCCATTTATACCCATTTGCCTTGCTTGGTTATATGAGTTTCTGTGAATGTGAAAATCTGCTATAAATTTTCAGCACTATAACTAATAGTTCACAGCATGCTCTATCACAAATACCCAGCTCAGTAGACTGCATCAACTCTTTTGGCCTTCTTCCTTGAATACTCCACCTTCCTTTGCAAAGTTTCTGATTTGGGGACTTGTTTTTCAGCATTATCATGCCACTGAGTAAATACTTGGATTAAAGGCATACATCATTTTATTGCACTTCACTTTATTGCACTTTGCAGATTTTGCATTTTTTTTTAATAAATTGAAAGTTTGGGGCAATTCCGTGTTAAGCAGGGGACTTGGTGCCATTTTTCTAACAACATGTGCTCATTTCATGTCTGTGTTAAGTTTTGGTGATTCTTGTGATGTTTCAAACTTTTCATTATTATTATATCTGTTATGCTGATTTGTGATCAGTGATCTTTGATGATACTAATTGTTTTGGGACAACGAGAGCTGTGTCCATATAAGGTGATAAACTTAATGTTGTGTGAATTCTGACTGGTCCGTAGACCAGCCTGTCTTTCTCCCTCTCCTCAGGCTTCTGTATTCCCTCATATGACGATATAGAAATTGGCCAATTAATAACCTATAATAGCCTCTAAATGTTCAAGTGAAAGGAAGAGGGGTATGTCTTTAAAATAAAAAACTGGGATTAAGCTTGGTGAGGAAGTCATGTTGACAAACAAGATAGTGAGATGCTACGTCTCTTGTGCCATTAGCCCAGTTGTGAATGCAAAGAAAGAATGCTTGAAGGAAATGAAAAGTGCTGCTACAATGAACACATGATAAGAAAACGAAACAGCCTTTTTGCTGATAATAGAGAAAGTTTTAGTGATTTGAATAGAAGATCAAACCAGCAACAACTACTTTCCCTTAAGCAAAAGTCTAATCAAGTACAAAGCCTTACCTTCTTCAATTTAGGAAGGCTGAGACAGGTGAGAAAACCATAGAAGAAAAGTTGGCAGCTAGCAGATGGGTTCATAAGGTTTAAGGGAAGAAGCTGTCTCCAAAACAGAAATGACAAGATGAAGCAGAAGTGTGGATGTAGAAGTTGCAGTGAGTTGTTCAGAAGATCTAGTTAGGATAATTGATGATGATGGCTACACTAAACAAAAGATTTTCGCTGTAGACATACAGCCTTCTATTGGAAGAAGATGCCATCGAGGAGTTCCACAGCTGGAGAGGAGATGTCAGTGCCTGGCTTCCAAGCTGCAAAGTTCAGGCTGACTCTCTTGTTAAGGCTGTTGTCACTGGGGATTGTAAGTTGAAGCCCATGCTAAGCTACCATTCTGAAAATCCAAGGGCCCTTAAGAAGGATGCTAAACCTGCTCTGTCTGGGCTCTGTGAATTGGACAGCAAAAGCCTGGATGACTGCATGCATGTTTACAGCATGGTTATTGAATATTTTACACCCACTGTTGAGACTTACTGCTCAGAAAGAAAAGATTCCTTTCAAATATTTCTGCTCATTGACAATGCACCTGGTCACCCAAGGGCGCTGATGGAGATGCAGTGAGTTGGATGTTGTTTTCATGCCTGCTAAGGTAGCATCCATTCTGCAGACCAGGGATCAAGGAGTTATTTTGAATTTCAAGTCTTAATTAAGAAGTACATTTCATAAGGCTATAGCTGCCAAAGATAGTGCTTTCTCTGATGGATCTAAGAAAAGGAAAGTGAAAACCTTGGAAATGATTCACCTTTCTAGATGCCATTAGGAACATGTGTGATTTATGGGAGGAGGTCAAAATATCTGCTTCTACAACAGTTTTGATGAGAAGAGAGTATGAGGAAGTATAGGTAAATGTGCTCATTTCCTTACCTTTCATAGCAGGGAGGTAGTGTAGATATAATTTTTAAAAATAATCTCAAATTTTTGAAATTTTTGTTTACTTTTTCTGTGCTTCAGAGTACAATAATATACATCATGGTAAAGAAGTGAATATTTGTAGTTCATCAATGTCTTTAGCTTTTAATTTCATTTTATTTAAAATATTTTTAAAATTATTTTATAATGGTTTGTATTTTCTCATCCCATCTTCCTAAAAATACTTTTATCTAACTCTTAATTTTTAGTTGTGTTCATATATATATATATATATATCCTCGATACATGCAAAAAAATCTGGCATACACTCATCCAGCTAATTATTTAATATTACTTCTAAATGACACAATTATTTTTACTAATTTATGTTTTTCCATTGCTTTTGTAGCATGCATCATATATACAACAACAAGTGTACTGTTTCTAAAAATTAAAAATGTAAATGGTTTAGTCTTCTCTTAATTGTTGTACTTATATTACCAATACAAAATACAACCAATGACAAGGGAAGGAAAATGCCACCAAGAGGTTTTTAGAACACCAAGTCTCCTTCCAGATTAGAAAATTCTGTGTTTTTTTCTGTTCTGTGGTTCAGTGCTTAAGACATTCGGAACCTGGTAATTAAAAGAAAACTAATGGCGTGTGTCAGCAGTTTCGCTTATTTGTGCCTTTCAGCAGCCGGCCTCACTCTCAGTGCCACGTGGGTGCTGAGCCCAATCCCCCTTGTACGTTTCTCGGCCTTCGGCTGCCTCGGTTCTTTGGAGAAAATGTTAGAGCCCGTTGGGCTGACCTTCTCTGCTGCTGACGCTCAGGCCCTCAGGCCCGAGGAGGGTGTGGTGACAGCATCCGCATCCCCACTCCGTGGGATTAGCCTGGGATCGGGAGGACCGAGGTCCTGTCCTCCCATGGCTGGTGTGGCCGAGGCTGGACCCGGACATGGCTGGCGCAAGTCCAAGGGGTTCATCAGACACAGGTCAGTCTTGTCCAGCAGGGACTGCCAGTCACAGTGTTCATGGATGTCTTAAAGCACCACCAGTTTCAGAATGAAAAGATGTCAGTGTTCAGAATTGAAAGATGAAGCAAGAAGAGGGAAAAATGAGGCATTCAGACGGCGGGGAGTGGAGTGAGTCCGGAGTCATTGCCTTCTAGGGGAGGGTTTGTGGGTGGCTGATGGGAAAACGTACAGAATCTTCTATATGGGGCTTTTTACCAAGTCAAAATGGTATTAGAAAGACAGTAACTTAGGGAGAAATAAAGTTATGGAGCCCTATTCTTTTCCTCTTACTGTTAGCATTTTCAAAATATGTGCCCATTAAAACATATAAACTAACTCTTGGTTTATTTTGTCTTCTAAAAAAAAGATCATAGTTAACCTTACAATCAAAGTCAAAATAAGTACTATTTCTCATTAAAACAACATGTTAAGTATTCATAGGCTTTTGTAATTCTGAGTGGAACCTAGGACTTAATTGGGAAATATGAACTAAAGCTTCAGCAAGCTCAGGGTTAATTTATTCGATATTGGCAATATGAGAAAAAATTTAAATATTAAAAAAAGAAACTATGAAGGTAATAGTAGAGCAATACCCTTTGAAAGTTATTGCTCTTTTGCATATATGTTATAGTTCACGAAAAGGAAAAAAGAGTCGATTGTGATGATAAATGCACAGCTGTATGTTGATATTGTGAACCATTGATTGTACGCTTTGGATCATTGCATGGTGTTTTAGTTTGCAAGCTACCAAAATGCAATATACCAGAAACAAAATGACTTTTAAAAAGGGGAATTTAAGTTGCAAGTTTACAGTTCTAAGGCTGTGAAAATGTCCAAATTAAAACAAGATTATAAAAATGTCCAATCTAAGGCATCCAGGGCAAGATACCTTGGTTCAAGAAGGCCGATGAAGTTCAGGGCTTCTCTCTCAGCTGGAAGGGCACATGGTGAGATCTGCTCGCTGTCTCTTCAGTGGCTTCCCCAGGGCTCTGTCCATTCTGGTTGTGGTGGCTCTCATGGCTCTAAAGCTTTTTCCCAAATGGTTCCTCTTAAAAGGCTCCAGTGAGCAACCCTGTCATGAATGGTGGAGTCATGTCTTCATGCAAACAATCAAACGACGCCCTCCAGCAGTAATGAATGAGGATTAAAGGACATGGGTTTTCTGGGGTACATAATAGATTCAAACCGGCACACATGGCATGTGAATATGTAACATATGTGCTGGTTTGAAAGGAAGTATGCCCCCTAAGAAAAGCCATGTTTTAATATAAATCCCATTTCATAAAGGTAGAATAATCACTATTCAATACTGTATGTTTGAAACTGTAATGAGATCATCATCTCCCTAGGTGATGTGATTTAGTCAAGAATGGTTGTTAAACTGGATTAAGGGACGACATGTCTCCACCCATTTGGGTGGGTCTTGATTAGTTTCTGAAGTCCTATAAAAGAGGAAATACCTTGGAGAATGAGGGATTCAGAGAGATTCAGAGAGAGCAACACTACAAAGCGGAGAGTCCACCAGCCAGCGACCTTTGGAGATGAAGAAGGAAGACACCTCCCGGGAGCTTCATGAAAAAGGAAGCCAGGAGAGAAAGCTAGCAGATGATGCCGTGTTCGCCATGTGCCCTTCCAGCTCAGAGAGAAGCCCTGACTGTATTCGCCATGTGCCTTCTCACTTGAGAGAGAAACCCTGAACTTCATCGGCCTTCTTGAACCAAGGTATCTTTCCCTAGATGCCTTTGATTGGACATTTCTTTAGACTTATTTTAATTGGGACATTTTCTCAGCCTTAGAACTATAAACTAGCAACTCATTAAATTCCCCTTTTTAAAAGCCATTCCGTTTCTGGTATATAGCATTCCAGCAGCGAGCAAACTAGAACACATATATCAATAAAAAAGATCAGTTAAAAAAAAGTAATGGTAGAAAATAAAGAGAAGTCATTTTCTGATTGTAGAACATAGAAGGCCTTTCTAAAATACAACATAAAACCTAAAAGACATAATACTTAATTACTGATTAAAAACAGACCAGAAAAAAATTCTGCCTGACAAAAATAATAAGTCAAGAGATAAGGCTAATTGGAAGAAAGTCTGGGAAATAGTTTTCGTGGCTGTGTAATGTATGAATAGACAGCAATGGGTCCAATTTGTTTTGATTAAAATACACAATCTGGGGATCATATTTCTGGCAGGCAGTTCATAGTCTCTGATAAAGCATTTGGCAAGCAGCTCTGTTACCCCATCATGTCCAAAGGAGGTTCTCATGACTGGTGCATCTTTCTTTTTTTGGAAGTTGTAGTCTTTGCACCCTTGGAATTCAACAAATTAAAATTCTCACTGTGTGTGAAGGGTAAGATCCTTTTCCTTTGATATTAAAATTACATGTAATATGTAACATTCATAATATTTTAAGGGCTCCAATGTATTCGCCGGTTCATAATTCCTGGAAAATGTTCCTATACTCTTTGTTTAAATATTTACAAAGATAGGATACATATTGTTCTTCCAAGCCAGTCAGTTCATTTTGAATACTATAGGTTGTTCCTGGTTTGAAACAAAATCTGCTTCCCTTCCATTAGTCACCCCAGCTCTCTCTTCTAAAACCATATAGAAACATTTATTTTCTTTTTCTCTTCAGATGTGATGAGTTGGTGGGGGAGGTGGTAAATCTGTTTTTCAGGTAGAAATATTCTCAGCCACTCAGCTATTCAATATGTGATATATTTGCAAGATCATTAACCATTCTGGTCAAACTCTTTATTTGTCAAAATTCTCCTTAATGTGGCATGCTAAACATCTGATAATTTTCTACACATGGGCTGTCAGTTCACAGTGAAATTACTACTTCTCTTAGGATTGCTTTTTTTCTTTATTTTTCTTTTGGGCCAGCTGTCTCACTCATGTTGTTGGCTCATTTTTAGCTTGTATTCAAGTAAGGCAGGACACCTTTTTTTTTTCCTTCAAATATTTGTCAGGTTTTACTTACTTGGATTGAAAAACCTCTTAGTATAAGCATTCCTCACTGTTTAAAATTTGCTTTCATCTTCTAAACTCTGGAAAGAATTTTCTGGCATCAGTGTATACTTTTTGGCGGCTGCAATTCAGTCTTTGCATTTTATCTCCATATTTCTGGAGGGATCGCTGTGGAGGAGGGGGTTTTTTATTTCTCTTCTTATTTTCTAACACATTTAGGTCGACTTCTCAACATCGAGGCCGTGAACACTAGTTAAGAGGCAGAAGTAGGAGTGGGAAGGAAGGATGGGATATTACTAAAGAGTTGTCACAAAGGGTTTGGTTCTTGAATAGATTTTTTTATAGATTGAATAATACAGGTCATACATATATACATATATATGTATATATTAGGAAAATATATATTTAAATTTGCTACTGTATTTATATTAAAGTTTTCTCATAATTTTCTTACTCAGTGCTTGCTTGGTTAATATGATTATGGAAGGGCCCATAATTTTTTGTATTAAAAATTGCATCTCATAATAGAAGAAATTGTCTCTTAATCTAAAATCCCAATCTTAGCCCAATAATTATCCCAGTTTTATGGACTGCAAATATACTAATTTCCATGTTTTTGGTAATATAATCTATTTGCTGATTTTTCTTATGACTTTACATTTTTGTAGTGCTGTAAAAGCAACAAGCTGCTAGGAATTCTTTACATAATACTGATAGCTCTATTGACCCTGTGTTGAAACTTGTCTTCCATTCAATACTAGGTTACCCAATAGACAAACTTAGCATGTGATCAGAAAAAAATGGGCCCAAAAAGAACATCATAGAATCTAATGAAGGTTAGTTTTAGTATGTGTACAAATTTATTTTTATTTGAAAAAAAAATTTGTAATGCATATTAGGATTTGAATTATTTATGAGGGATGAAGGTGGGCTCAACGCGTGCACCATATCCTTTTAAGTGTCTAAAGTTTCAGGAATTTTTAGTCTCAGACTGCTTCTCTTGATACTTGGTGTTGACCAAACGGTCCTGGAAGGGTTTATACTTAACTTAATATGTAGGTCCTCTTACTTAGGACCATTTGCCATCCAGCCTTTTTATCCATAACTGGCGACTCTCTCCCTCTCCCTTTCCACTGCACAGACTGGTAGGCTGCCACCTTGTCCTGGTTTGCCCAGTTTAAAACTGAAAGTCCCGTGTTCTTAGACTCCCTACAGTCTGGGACAAACGGGAGAGTGGGTCACCCTACATTCTCCTTGCCCATTGCCACCATCTCCCGTCTCCTGTGTTTAGGCACTGGGCTTGAGAGGCCCAGGCATTAATGTTCAGAATTTTTGTTTGCTTCTTTTTCTAAGCATTATTTTCTTCCTTTTTTTCCTCTAAAAATGGTAGGGAGGGTGGTGCAATGGTGGCTCAGTGGCAGAGTTCTCACCTGCCGTGCCGGAGACCCGGGTTCGATTCCTAGAGCCTGCCATGCCAAAAAAGAAAGAAAGTGTTAGAGAAATCCTCTGATGCTTCTGAACATCCTTTTTTTGTTTTTTTTATGAACTGAATATTGAGTCAATACTATGGGTAATTTACCAATTTTACTGTATGCTTTCTTTCCTTGTCACAAATCATCCTTTTAAACAGAATTGAAAGGATGGTTTTAGTGGGAGATTGGATGACAATTGAGTATTTCTTTTCTTTTTTTTTGAAACTGTAGCATGAACTGCTATTGAGGAATTTTTGTTTTGAATTTCTTTCAGCAATCCCATAAAATAAAATTTGTTCCTGTACTGCCTGAACTCTATGGCTTCAGTTTGATGGAGCGTTTCGATGTCTCAGAACTTAGGGAGGCAACATATTGTGCAATGTGATAAATGAAAACCATGTTCTTAGGAGTTGGGAATCTTGAATCCCAGTCCTATATTGGTTACCATTTAGTTGCAGGACACTTGATATGTTTTGTTTTCTCTTTAGGACTTGGTTTCTTCTTCTGTACAAGAAATAGGCTTTGTTAGACTTTCCCTAAGGTTGCAATTTAAAGTGGGAAACACTCTCAGGGAGTGGAGGAGTGGCCACGATTGCCTTATGAACCAAATATTCCGGTTCTGGAGTCCTTTCAGAGTCTTTTCTGTATCTCTCTAACCTGGCCTCTCAGCCCAGCACCTAATACCATCCCTGTATCAGGCATATAACCAATTCATCCCATAGTATCTTTTCAGATAAAGAGTCGATGCTACAGCTGAGGCAGGATGAGCTGGGAGTCTGCAAGACTCTGCAGGTTTTGGTGATTTGCTAAGAAGACCCACAGAACTCAGCATGTAGTTTATTCAGTGCTGCAGTTTATTACAGCACAAGGATGTAAAGAAAATCAGCAAAGGGAAATGGGACTGGGGCAAAGTCTGGGGTCAAACCAGGCACAGGCTTTAACAGTCCTTTCCCAGTAGAGTCACACAAGATGCATTTAATTCCCTCCAGCAGCTTACTGTGACAACATGCACAAAGGGTTTTCTACTAAGGAAGCTCATTTGAGACTCAGTATCGAAGGTTTTACTGGGTGAGTGCACTGGTTTGAAAATATTATATATCCCAGAAAAACCATGTTTTATCTTGACTCAGTCTTGTGGAGGCAGCTGTCTCTGTTAATCCTATTCAGTAACTTTTTTTTTTTTTTTATCAAGGCTCTAATGCCTTCTTTTTTTTTTTTTTAACATGGACAGGCACCGGGAAATGAACCCGGGTCCTCAGGCATGGCAGGCAAGCACTCTTACCTGCTGAGCCACTGTGGCCCGCCCAGGCAGTAACTTTTGATTGAGTTATCTCCAGGGATGTGACACATCCAATTGTGGGTGTGCTCTTTTGATTAGATGGAGATGTGACTCTACCCATCTGAGGTGAGTCTTGATTTAGATTACTGGAGTCTTTAAAAGGGGAAACATTTTGGAAAAACGGCAGAAACAACATAACCACAGAAACTTCACAGCAGAGCTGACACTGAAGTGGACACTTGGAGAACAGAGACACGGATGTTTAGAGATGCCTGGAGCCCAGCAGATGTTGACATGAGATGTTAGGCAAGCCAGAATGGACAGAGCCCCAGGGAAGCTGTTGAAGAAGCCTGGAGAGAAAGCTAGCAGATGCTGCCATGTGCCTTTAGTTGAGTAAGGTTCCCCTACAGGAACAGTGGCTGAAGGCATTGGAGCCCAGGAGCAAGGGGCCAGCAGATGCCAGCCATGTGACTACCCAGACAAATGTGCTCCTGACCTATCTACCTTTCTTGAGTGAAGGTACCTTCTCGTTGGTGCCTTAATTTGAATACTTTCACTTCCTTACAACTGTAAACTTGTAACTTATTAAATTCCCGTTTTAAAAGCTGTTTCATTTCTGGTATACTGTATTCTGGCAGCTTTCAAACTACCACAGGGTAGTTAGTTACTCTCTGCCTAGCACATATGAAAATTCCAGACTCCTCTAGGAAAGCAGGTGTCCTGCATAGACCACGTTATTTGTACAAACAATTTTGTCACAGTGAACTATTCTTATCAGAGAAAAGTGGGAACCCTCCTGAAATACAAGTTCCCAGATGCCAGCCAACAAACAATCTACAAGTAGGTCCTTCTAAGGATGTAAATCTCAAGCCTGTTATAGTAACTCTTTTCTGCACATAATAAAACTCAAAGTTTGCTCCCACCCCCTTGGCTTCTCACTATTCAGTGAGGCAACGTTGGAAACGAATGGACTTTGAGTAGTAACTCTGAAGTGCCATTCCTGGCTCTGCTGGTAGTTTGTTCACTGACTTTGGCTAAGATGCTTAACCTGTGTGAACTTTACTTTCTTCTGTGAATTGGAGATAATAATGGTAACTACATAGGAATTTTGTGAAAGGCAAATTATTTTGTATGTATATACACACAAATAAACACATAAGATACATAACTTACATAGTATCACTTTTCCTTGAGTCCATTCATCCAACAATTGTTTATTGAGAAACTACTATGTACCGAACGAATACTGTGATGGAATTTATAGTATAGTTGGGGAGAGATATGTTAAATTCAAATAACCTTGAATATTAATATATAATTAAAAGTTTGGGTAAATGTCCTGAAGATAGTACAGTGAAAGTGTATAATGGGCAGGGGCCTCTTCTAGTAGGTCAGGTGACACCTTCCTGAGGCGATAGCACATGTGTAAGAATCTCACATAGGAGAAGGCAGTGGGTGTTACAGGAGATCAGATAAGGCTATTAGATAATGTTCTTTCATAGACCCTTCTCTTCTGGTGAAGTTGAATCAAAAAAGTCAGTATGGTTGGAGTAGAGAGAGCAAAGAGGAGTAGATGAGGTCGGAGAGGAGAGAGATAATCAAGGGCCACTTTACGGTAATGGACTTGACCACTATCTTGGAAGCAATGGAAGCCATTTGAGAGTGTTTAGTCATTGGGTGACCTGATCAAATACCTAAGTGTTTTGGAAAGATGCCTCTGCCTGCTCAGTTAAAAAAAATTTAAATGCAGTTTTATTGATATGTGACATATTCACATATCATGTAATCATCCAAAGTGTGCAATCAGTGGTTCACAGTATCATCATATAGCTGTGATTCAATATCACAATCAACTTTTTGTGAGTGTGAAAAATAACATATATACAAAAAAGCAATAAATTTCAGAGCACACTATAACAATTAGTTGTAGAACAGATTTCAGTGTTTGATACGGGTTTACGATTCCACAGCTTTAGATTTTTACTGTTAGCTGCAGACTAAAAGAAATATCAGTATACTGATTCAGCAATCATACTAATTTGTTAAACCCTACCTTCTCTGTATAAGTCCGCCATCTCCTTTGATCTTTCTCCCACTCTTTAGGGGTATTTGATCTATGCCCATTCTAATTTTTCATGTTGAAAGGGGCTGTCAATTATATGGGGTTGGGGAATTGAGCTAGTTGACCCCCTGGAGAGGCTGGCCCCTCTGCATTTCAGGACTTATCTGGTCTAGGAACCCATCTGGAGGTTGTGGGTTTCTGGAAAGTAATCCTAGTGCATGGAACCTTTGCAGACCCTCATATAAAGCCCTAGGTGTTGATTTGTTTGTTTGTTTGTTTGTTTTTTATTTGGGTGCATGGTCCGGGAATCGAATCTGGGTCTCCCACATGAAAGGTGGGCTTCACCACTGAACTACCCCGGCACCCCTAGGTGTTCTTTAGGGCTGGAAGGAATGGCTTTGGTTGGGGTTTCTCTGCTTGCTTTTGTAGAGATGTGATAAGGCGATTATTGCAGAAGCCTGGACTAGTGATAGTGGTAACATGGGCTAGAGTTATAATTTTCTGGGGTTGGAGAGAAATGGGAAAATTTAAAAGGTCATATCCACGATTACACGCTAAATGATTTGAATGAGCAGCTGTATGTCGAACTTGCATTCTCTTACCGGAACTTAGTTTCTTAACAGAGAGCTAAGATTTTTCTAGTAGAGGAAGAGGTAGTGTTCATAGTTCGGTAAGATTTGCACAATAACTGCAATCTATACTATCTGTGCCTCTGCTGAGTAGAATAATAATAATAACAAGATAATGTATAAGTGTGTGTCAGCCACTTTTCATATATTAACTCATTTAATCCTCACACCAAACCTATGAGGTAGGCACAATTATTGAATATACTTTATAGATAAAAAGCAGAAGGGACACAGAGTATAAACTGTATGGCTGGGATTTGAACCCAAATAGTCGGTCTTCAGATCCATGCAGCCAGGCCAACTGTGACCTGCGGTCCAAACTCTGGCCCAGGGCCGTTTCTGTACATCTCTGCCACCAACTAGTATCAACTACGAATGGTTGTTGCAGTTTTTTTTTTTTTTTTCATGGGCAGGTTCTGGAAATCAGACCTGGGTCTCTGGCATAGCAGGTGAAAATTCTACCACTGAGCCACGGAAAGGAAGGGTTTTTTGTTTTTGTTTTTGTTTTTTGGCATGAGCATGCCTGAGGAATTGAACCTGGGTCTCCCTGGTTGTTACATTTTTAAAGGGGTGTAAAGAACGGAAGGAAAAGCATGTGGCAGAGTGTGTATGTGGCCTACAATGCCTACAATATTTACTCTTTGGTCCAGCAAAATTAAGAACCTTTGCACTTTACTAACTGTTTAATCCCCTCCGCTCCTGTTCATGCTGTTAGTAAGGAGGGGATTCAGCCCTAGGATTATGGCGGTGTCTGAATGCACAGCTGCTGACACTGGATAGATGAGATCGAGAGCAGTTTATTAGTCACATATGCTCACAGCCTGAGATAGGGGACACTGCCCACCAAAAGGGTCACAGGGGGACCTGAGTGAATAGACTGGATACCTGTGGCTGTGGGAGGCAGGTTTATATTATCAGGAGCATGGGGTGGGAGGCTTCTCTGTGAGGATGTGATTGGCTTGTTTGAATAATCCTGGACAAGCAGGGAATTGACATTCATTACTCAGAGATAAGCGGGGATTGTCCCTGGTTCCCCCATCAAAGGGTTTGTTTAGCTAAGAGACCTTATCTTCAGGAGCGGAATGGGGAGGGGAATTTGTGTTTAGACCATTTCAAGATTCTCCTGGTTATACCACATGTCAAGGTGGTACATACTATTGGGTCTTAATCTTAGGACTACACTATAATGTATTTCTTAGCTAGAAATTTGAGTTCCATCAATATTTACAGATCGAAGAGATGTCCGAGCCATAGAATGAATTAGTTGCAGGGTGATAACAGAGCTCCTTCTGTGGTTGAATTCTTTGCAATGTAAAAGTGAAGCACCGGTCTGTGTTTAGAGAAAGCTGCTTAGGAAGATAGTGGATCATCCTTCTGTAGTGAGATCAAAGGAGTTGGGTTAGCTCTGAGTTACTTAAAGTTTATCAATCAACAATGGAATTCAGATGGATTTTATATGCTGCATTGGAATTTGGTGCTAGAATATTAGCAAACGATGTTCTGTAAGAAACTATGTGTTTTTTCTTTCTCTTTATTAGAGAAGTTAGGGATTTGCAGAGTAATCATGCATAAAATACCAGATTCCTGTACACCACCGTCACCAACACCGTGCATTCGTGTGGAACATTTGTTACAATTGATGATAAGTATATTTTTATTAGAGCCATTGTTTGTGTAATATAGTTCCGCAAATTTTTGAAAAAGATTTTTCTCTTACCATATTTACATTCTAATATTTCCCTCTTTTAATCGCATTCAGATGTATATTTCAGTGTTATTAGTTGTGTTTATAATGAGCTACCATCAGCACCATCCATTACCAAAACATTTCCATCTTTCCAAATAAAACCCCTGTACATTTTAAGCCTTAACTTCCCGGACCCTGTACCAACCCCATTCATTGATAACCTGTATTCTGCTTTCTCACTCTATGATTTTTTTTTGTTCTAATTGTTTCAAATCTGTGAGGACATAAAATAACTGTCCCTTCATAACTGGCTTATTTTATTCAGCGTAATGTCTTCCAGGTTCATCCATGTTGTGGCACATATCAGGATTTCTTTCCTTTTTATAGATGAACAATACTCCATTGTGTGTATATGCCACATTTTATTTATCCATTTGTAGGTTGATGGACACTTGAGTTGCTTCAGTCTTTTGGCAATTATGAATAATGCCACTATGAACATTGGTATGCAAATATCTGTTTGAGTCTCTACTTGCAGATTTTTGTGGTATATACCTACTGGTGGGATTGTGGGTTCATATGGTAGTTCTATACTTAGCTTTCTGAGGAACTGCCAAACTGTATTCCACAGTGGCTGCACCAGCAGCAATGAATGAGTGTTCCTGTTTCTCTGTATCCTTTCCAACACTTGTTATTTTCCTTTCTTTTAATAACAGCCATTCTACTGGGTGTGAAATGGTATCTTGTGGGTTTGATTTTCATTTCCTGATTTCTAATGATGATGATCATCTTTTTGCATGCTTTCTAGCCATTTCTGTGTCTTCTTTGGAGAGATGCCTGTTTAAGTCTTTTGGCCATTTTTTAATTGGTCTGTTTTGTTGTTATGTTGAAAAATTTCTTTACATATTCTGGATATTAAATCCTTTATCAGATATTCAGTTTCCAAATATTTTCTCATATTGTGTAGGCTGTTTTTGGGGGGACAGGGTACATGGTCTGGGAATTGAACCCAGTCTCCTGCATGGAAGGCGAGCATTCTATCACTGAACTGCATGTGCGGTTATTTTATTTTCATGATAAAGCCTTTTAAGGAAAAAAAAGTTTTCCGTGTTGATGAGGTCTCATTTATCTATTGTTTCCTTTGTGGCTTGGGCTTTGGCTATAAAGGCTAAGAAACCATTGCCAAACACAAGTTCTTGAAGATGTTTCCTTACATTTTCATCGAAGAGTTACATAGTTCTTGCTCTTATATTAGGCTCTTTGATCCGTTTTGAGTTGAATTTTGTATATGGTGTGAGATAAGGGCTCTTTTTTTTTTTGACTAATGGAGATACAGTTTTCCTAGCACAATTTTTTTGAAGAAACTATTTTTTTCCCAATTGAGTGT
The DNA here is from genome assembly GCF_023851605.1 of Tamandua tetradactyla. Taxonomy (NCBI): domain Eukaryota; kingdom Metazoa; phylum Chordata; class Mammalia; order Pilosa; family Myrmecophagidae; genus Tamandua; species Tamandua tetradactyla. The sequence goes on along the minus strand of NC_135331.1, from coordinate 38,686,450 downwards.
TGTTTGTCCCTTTGTCAAAAGTGAATTGGTCATTGTTTCAGTTTGTTAATGCTGCAGGAATGCAATCTACCAGAAATGGATTGGGTTTTACAAAGGGGATTTATTAGGTTACACATTTACAGTTCTAAAACCATGAATATGTCCGAATTACGATGTCAACAAGAGGATACCTTCACTCAAGAAAGGCCAATCACATCCGGGGTTTCTCCATCTTTTGGGAAGGCACATGGCGACATCTGTTGTCCTTCTTTCCTGACTTCTGGTTTCAAATGGGTCTCTCAGCTTCTGGCACTCCTGGGACATTTTCCTTCTGCATCTTCAAATGTCTGTGTTTTCTTCAAAATGTCCCTGTCTTAAAAGACTCCAGTAAGTGGATTAAGACCCACCTTGAATAGATGGAGTCATATCTCCATGGAAACAATCTAATCAAAAGGTTCTACCCAAAATTGAGTGGTTTACGTCTCTGTGGAAGTAACTTAATCAAAAGGACCCACCCAACAATAAGTTTGCCCCTGAAAGATTGAATTTGAAGAACATGGCTTTTCTAGGGTAAAAAACAGTTTCAAACAGCACAGCCATAAATGGGAATGTTGATTTCTGAATTCAACATTGTTCTATATGTGGAACCTTTATCTGACCTTGTGCCAATACCATGCTGTTTTCATTACTGTGATTTTGCAGTAAGTTTAAGATTGTGAAGTGTGAGGACTCCAATTACATTTTTCTTTTACAAAATAGCTTTAGCTCTTTAGAGCACCTTATCCTTCCATATAAATTTCATGACTGGCTTTTCCATTTCTGCAAAGAATGTTGTTGGAATTTTCATTGGGATTGCATTGAATTTATAGATTGCCTTGGGTAGTATTGGCATCTTAACAATATTTAGTCTTCCAATCCATGAACACAGAATGTACTTCCATTTTTTTAGTTCTTCTTATTTTATTTTTAGTAATGTTTTGTAGTTTTCCAGGTGCAATTCCTTTAGATCCTTGGTTAGATTTATTCCTGGATATTTGGGTCTTTTAGTTGCTATTGTAAATGGTATTGTGTTCTTGATTTCCTTCTCACATTGCTTGTTACAAGTGTATAGAAACACTGTTGATTTTTGCATGTTGATATTCTACCCCACCGCTTTGCTGAATTCTTTTATTAGCTCTTGGAGCTTTGTCATGAATTCTTCAGGATTTTCTGCATATAAAATCATACCATCTGCAAATAGGGAGAGTTTTACTTCCTCTGTTCCAATTTTGATGTCTTGTATTTCTTTTTCCTACCTAATTGCTCTGAGAAGAGCTTCCAGTACAATTTTGAGTAACAGTGGTGATGGTAGGCATACTTGTCTTCTTTCTGAAACTGGAGGGAAGGCTTTCATTCTTTCACCATTGATTAAGATGTTAGCTGTGGGCTTTTCATATATACCCTTTATCATGTTAAGGAAGTTTCCTTCTAGTTCTGGTGTTCTGTTTTTATTAAGAAAGGGCGCTGTATTTTGTCAAATGTCTTTTCTGCATCAGTTGAGTGGATCATGTAGTTTTTTTCCCCCTACATTCCGTTAATGGGATGTATTCCATTAATTTATTTTCTTACAGTGAATTAGCCTTGCATACCAAGGACAAATCCCCCTTGATCATGGTGTATAATTCTTTTAATATGCTGTGGGATGCAGTTTTTGAATTTTGTTGAGAATTTTTGCACCTATATTCATAAAAGTTATTTGTCTGTAGTTTTCTTTTTGGGGGTGGAATTTTCATCTGGTTTTGGTATGAGAGTGATGTTGGCTACATGGAATGAGATAGGGAGTGTTCCCACTTTCAATTTTCTGGAAGAATTTGAGCAGAACTGTAGTTCAGTGTTTGGTTGATTTCTCCTGTGAAGCCGGTCTGGTCTTAGGCTTTTCTTTGTTGGGAGGTTTTTAATTGCTGATTCAATTTCTTTACGAGCAATTGTTTATTGAGATCATCTATTTCTTCTTGAATAAATGTAGGTAGTTTGTGAGTTTCTATGAATTTTTTCCATTCATCTATTTTATCTAACTTATTGGCATACAGTTGTTCATAGTATCCTCATGTAGTCCTTTTTATTTCAGCAAGGGTCAGTAATGTACCCCATTTTCATTTCTGATTTTCCTTACTTGTATCCTCTTTCTTATTTTTATTTGTCGGTTTAGCTAAAGGTCTGTCCATTTTACTTACCTTTTCAAGGAACCATTTTTTAAAAATGCTCTCTACTTTTTTCTATCATTCTTCTCTTTGGAAGATTAGGGATTTTGCATAAAGTTTAAACCTCTTTTTTTTATTATAGGAATTTTCAAACAAGAATATCCATCTTCAGTAGTCATAAACATATGGCCAGTCTCGTTTAATTTTTATCTTCTTCCATCATTGTCTCTCAAATACCCTATGTAAAGTTAATATGAATCACTGTCATTATATAATTGCATGGGTAAATTTCAGTATGTGCCTCTAGATTGTAAGGACCCTTTTTAAAAAAATTGCATCTAATGCCATTATCATGTCAAAAGTGATTTCTAAGTATTAACAAATATCCAAACAGTATTCAAATTTCCTTAATTTTGTCACAAATATGCTTTTGCAGTTAGTTTCTTGAGATCCAGACCCAACTAAAGTTATGGTTGAATTGATTCTTAATTCAATTAATATATTAGAACCATATTCCTTTACCTTCAGTTATTTCTTTTTTTAATATAGGCCTTTTACCCTACCGAATTTCTCATATTTTGGATTTTATTGGCTGTTTCTGTTTTCTCTCACTTACCAAGTGTTTCTGTTCCTTTATTTCTGGTAACCTTGTAGTTTAAAAGGGTATCAGTTTCAGGTTAACATTTTGGCAAATGCTGAGATTATAAATGCTGAGAAAGATGAATTCTTGAATTGTAGATAAAAGCAAGTTAGTGGAACATGTTAGCACAAAAAGTTATTTATTTGGTTTGACATTTTATAATTGGTAACACTTGGGAAAAAGTAGGAATCCTTCTTTGTTGTATAGGACTGTTAGATAATGGTCAGACTGCGCTTTTCTTTTAAACTGCCCTTTCTGAGTCATTGGATTGCATAACATTTCTGTCTACCCAAAGTTCTGGCCAACGTAACTGCCCCATTAGAGATTAGAGATGACAAAATCCTCATGACTAATTTTATACTGGAAATGGTAAGTGTTCAAATCTGTCCAGTCAAAATCTAATCTTGGTAACTAATTTGTGTGATTTATGTAGAAAGAGAAAGCTATCCTTAAATAAGTCATTTTATTACAGAGAAAAGAGATTTCAAAAAGGAGAATTCTTTACTTTTACAAAATAAAATTTGATATTCCCCGTATCAAAATTTGTATGCATAGTAATGTGTCAGATTTTCATAAACATTTAAGTACTGTTTTGAAACTTTATAAATGAAATCTTGTTTTAAAAATTAGAATGGCTAATTAAGAAAGTACTCTAAAGTATATTTTCTTGAGCTTCACAATTTTAATGGAAATTATTTTCTTAAATATTAATACTTACAATGAAAGCTATGTAAGAAGTACCTCTTTCTTGAAAACTATTTCGTGAATTTGATATTTATCTTCAGGAGAAAAAGTTTCTTTTCTTTCTGATTAATGAATGTCTAGATTTATTTTTCTTCATGGGCATTACACTTACTTATTTATATTTTATTTTTAAAATTATTTTCAAAATTTCATGGAGAATTACCATTGTCCATATAAATTATTTTTAACTGATCCCATAATGAGTTAACACTATTTTTAATGATTGCCTGTAGATTGGGGGCTGTTTAAAAGCTTTTGAATTTTTCTTATTGGTAACAAATGATCATTGAATGTTATGACTTAGTGCTTAGAAAGTTTGAAAATATGCTACTTTTGGTTTCTTAGTTCAAATGCTTTCATAAATCCACATATTAAGAGAAAAAGTCCCAGCTCCTTGCCATTTGCTAATGTATTTGTTTCTTTTATCCCTTGTTCAATAAGGCATTTTTGATAAGCGTTTTCTGTTTCCAAATAGTTTCTCTGGGTATTTTGAAATAACTCTTCAGATCAACCCTTTTCTACTAGGAAGGGCAGTTACATTGGATTGAAATAATAATCATGTATTGTAAAATGGCAAGAAAAGCTGCATACTTGTAAGAGCAATACTGAATTTGGTTCCCTTTATTCTTTAAAAAACACTGAACGTTATTTAACTGTTATGGATTTTTCAGACTTTTCACATACAAAAATATATGAATAGGAGGAAAAAATTAAGATTCTGTTACTAAGTATTTTTTCTTAATTCATCATAGTTTATTTTAAAGAATTTCATTCAGTGGCATGGTCTGGTCTCTTTTTTTTCACATTAGTGTTTTGATGACTGCAGTGCACTTCAAAATCTCACTGGTGTGTATGATAAATCAGTGATAATTTATAGGTAACAGAGAAGCTAATGAATTAGATAATGTCTAAGAGAGTCTCAACCTTTGCGAACAAAAATTTTGTATATTTTATGGAACTTTTTATCTGATGTTGAACATTCTTTTGAACGACATGCTTTTCCTAAATGTCAACCCACTTTCTTACCATTAAAATAATCATTTGGCAATTCATCCCCTGGCAGTTTAAATTACCAATTTTTTAAAATAGCTCTTTGCTTAGTAGTTTAACAAACCGAAGTGTTCCCATCAGTTTAATGAGGTCTCTAATCATTACAGTGGCTTGTAAAATGCTACCATTTAATGCCTTTGTAAACTGTTTTATGTGATTTCCTTTGTCTTTGCAGATAAATTATTAGTCATAACTGTAGCAACAAAAGAGAATGATGGATACCACCGATTTATGCAGGCATCCAAATACTTCAATTATACTGTGAAGGTATGGCATATCTTTTAATTCATGGAGATGCTAAAATATATACTTAATGTCCTAACATACATCTTTCATCATAACAACATCTGAAATTCACACAAAAAGATAAAACTTGGCTACGTAATTGCCATCAGTTTATATACAGATGATGATTTTAAAGATGTAGTTGATTGCATTTACATTCTGTCACTCAGCCAATAACTTCTTAATATTGCTAATGCTTTGCTGTAAACACATTCTGTAAAACAATAGAAACAACGTGTGTGTGTGTGTGTGTGTGTGTGTGTGTGTGTCCTTTGGGGATGTTTAAAACCCATTGTAACTAAGATTTGGCAGTGTTTTTCCCCCACTTAAGAAACTCTATCTGTAATGTGTTTGTCTGCCACAGTGTATTTCTTTGTTTTCAGAGAATTGCAAACATGACTGACAGGGTAGGAAATGTTTCCTGTTACTTTGTCAGCAGTTATTTTTTCCTGTTTTTCTGGTTTGTATTTAAAGTATTTGAGAGCGTTATAAAAGTATAAAAGAGTTTCAAGAATCGTGACCTGACTTAGGCATCAAGTTTTTTTTTTTTTTTTCCTTTCTAGAATCATGATTTAGTGAAACATGTAAAGAGTGGTTGCTTCAAAAAAACTATTACAAGTTGCTGATGACTTGCAGTTTTATGATACTATCATAATTCAAGTTTGGCTCAGAGACGAAATGTTCATTTCATTTATAGGTCATTGGTCAAGAAGAAGAATGGAGAGGTGGCGACGGAATGAATAGCATTGGAGGGGGCCAAAAAGTTAGATTAATGAAAGAAGTTATGGAACATTATGCCAATCAAGAGGATCTGGTTGTGTTGTTTACTGAATGGTAAAAGAATTTGTTTCTTTCAAAAGATTTTTAAATTCAATTTTATTGAGATATATTCACACACTTTATAATTGGTCGAAAGTATATAATCAGTGGCTCACAGTATCATCACATAGTTGTGCATTCATCATCATAGTCAATTTTAGAACATTTTCATTACTACAAAAAAAAAGTAAAAATAAAAAAGGAAACCTAAAACATCCCATACCCTTTATCCCCACCCCATTATTTTTTATTTTTTAATTTTTAGCATTTTTTTCACACACTATACAATCCATCTTAAGTGTACAATCAATAGCTCTTGGTATAATCATGTAGTTATGCATGCATCACTACAGTTAATATGAGAACATTCTCATTTTTACTGAAGGAGAAACCCCTATGCCTGTAAGCCCCCCTATTATTGATATTGGCTCTGGTATTGTGCTTTTGTCTCCACAATGTCACTGTTTACTATAGACCTTAGTTTACAGTGATTGTATTTTCCCATATACCACCCCTTTTATTAACGCCTTGTAGTAGTAATGTCTGTTTGTTCTAGTTCATTTAAGAACTTTCCTATATTTATACAGTTCATCACCATCATTGTCCACTCCAGGTTTCCCTAAGCTTTCCCCAGCTCTTATCTCTAGCTTTCCTTCTGGTGACGTACTCAACTCCAGCCTTCCTCTTTCAGTCGTCCTCCTCATACTCATCTTTGTTCATTATGCTTGCAGTATTCAACAGATTTTTAAGAGTATATATTAAATCATTTTTTTTAAAAGTTGACATTTGCATTTCTTGATAATGTGTTAAATATTGTAGTAACACAGAATCAGTGTTTGGGAAAGTCGATTTTACTCATGGAACTATGGTCTGACATAGTTATGTACTATAATAGAAACTGCATTATTATAAACATTAATGGGAAAATGTGACGTGAGCGAGTTTTTTTTGAAATTGATGTTTTAATGTTGAATTAGAGTTAGTTTATGATGATGTAGAGGTTTTCTGTTTTGTATGGTCATATGTGGTATTTCAAAAGGAAATAGATCATTTTAAGTTATAAATAACATGTGAGACATAAGAAAGCCTGTGTTAGGATAAGAACGTTTTCCAGGTGTAACTATTGTTTTGCATACAACTTAACTCTCCTACTTAATTTGAAGTATCCACTGCTTTTCCTCATCTCCTACTTCTTACATGTTTTAATAATGTCAAGTAATTGTGAGCTGTCTTGTTGCCAGCTCCTGCCTTCCAATCTTGTAATCTTTTTCTTTCCTTTTCATTTTTTGGGGGGATATCATTGATTGCTCACCCTAAGTTCCCTTGCATTTTCTTTTCTAACTTAGAAAAGTCTCTTTATGTCTGTCTCTATATTTGAAAATCCCAAAACACAGATTATTGCTGATTAAAAGTAAGAGGAATGTTTTCTTTTGTTCTTTTTTGCATGGGCAGCACCAGGAATCAAATCTGGGTCTCCAGCATGGCAGGTGAGAACTCTGCCAGCTGAGCCACCATGACCTGCCCTAATTTACTAATTTATGAGAGTAGTGTTTTTAATGCAAATATAAATAAGGAATGTAATTAAGGACGTAATTGTAAATATGTACATTTTGTAAGGACAAAATGTAAATAAGAACATAATTTTTAAAATTTTTTGAACTGTGTGATATAATACATATACAAAGCAAAGAAAGAAAAAGGTGATAGTTTTCAAAGCACTCTTAAACAAATAGTTACAGGACAGATAAGAAAGATATAAATTTTGAAGTGAAAGTAGACATAATGAATTTCCAGTGCTATCAGTACTTAAAAGTTTGAAAGAATCCACAATACACGGGTCTTTAGAATTTCCCTGATGTCTTCTAGGCAAAAATTAAGGTTCTACTTATAGGAACCTATTCTAGGAAGATGAGATGTGGTATAACAGGTGTTAGCCTGTGTACTGGAAATTTTTCTACAGAGTCTATTATTATATTTTTCACCTTTGGTAAAAGAGTAGGCGTTCATAATAACAGCTTAGAATGACGTTATAAAGCATGTATTTCTTTTACTCTATTGACACTGAAGACAGACGATCAGACCTACTTATCATACATGACAAGATTTTTGCATTCTGTTTTTGTTTTTAGCAAAACATAACAAAGTTTGCATTCTTGTGAGTGAAATTAGATGCAAACTAAATGTTGCCGTGAAACTGATGCTGTCCTATGAACAGTAAAATACAAACCAGCAGAGTCCCTGGCCCTAAAATAAACGTATGGTGGAGTAATTTATCCATATTACTGAGTAATCCATTAATTTACTGGGACATCCAGTAAAGATTTTTAGTTACTATGTCCTTTCTTTCTTTAGATATAAGAAAAAAATATTCAGAAGAAATGTAATTAAAGATAGTCTTGGTGCAACTATTAGAGTTTGAATCTGGACAGAGAAGAAATTTACGTTTTCATTGGATGGTGACATGTATAACACTGTTCATCAGAATGCAAGAGCATTTCATTTTAAAGACGCCCAGTGTTTGAAATACTTGAAAGGCGTGTTAGAAAGTAGTTACTGGCCTTACCAAAAGAGTGTTTCCTTTATGAAAACATCTTCTCAAGGATTTCCATATATAAATTCTCCAGGTCATTAAAGTATTTGTTTAAAGACAATTAACTCTGACCTTGAGGTAAGATAAAGGAATTTGAAATTAATAAGCTATTGACAACTAAAGAAACAGTAGGGAAGAATAAGCTTAAAAAAAGTAGAGTGGTAGTCAGTGTTACATTACAGAGGTCGGTGTATAATTAGAATGAATATACAGTCAAGGCATTATTTCAGCAGTTATCTAGGAAGATGTAGTTTGGGAGCTAAATAAACTCTGGCTGAAAAAGGAAGGATATTGTTAGTCACACAAATTTCTGCTGTTTCCCAATATGCCTTATCACTTTGACTATATATGGCTAATATCTATTCAGTTATCAAGCGGAATTGTTGCTGTTTGTCTCTCACACGGGGAAGCTGGGGGCTGTGTGCGGTTTACATATTGTTAGGGCTGGGTGATAGCAGGACGTGGTAAATTTTTGGTAACAATAAATCCCAATACAAGATGGAGAAATAGACTTGGATGAGGGGAAACATGGCTTTACAAGTATTTATTTTTTTTTTTAATAATTTTTTATTAATTAAAAAGAAATTACAAGAAAGAAACACAAACATCCGTAATATATGCTCATTCCATTCTACATATATAATCAGTAATTCACAATATCATCACATAGTTGCATATTCATCATCATGATAATTTCTGAGAACATTTGCATCAATTCAGAAAAAGAAATAAAAAGGCAACAGAAAAATAAAACAAAAACAGAAAAAGAAAAAGAATTTTTACATACCATATTCCTTATCCCTCCCTTTCATTGATCGCTAGTATTTCAAACTGAATTTATTTTAACATTTTTTCCTCTATTATTTATTTATTTTTTTTCCTGAATCTACTATGTGCTTTTATTTTTTTTATCCAATTTTTAAAATTTTTTTTAATTAATCAAAAAAAAAGAAAAGAAATTAACACAACATTTAGAAATCATTCCATTCTACACATGCACTCAGTAATTCTTAGTATCATCACATAGATGTATGATCATCATTTCTTAGTACATTTGCATCGATTTAGGAAAAGAACTAGCAAAACAGCAGAAAAAGATATAGAATGTTAATATAGAGAAGAGAATTAAAATAATAATACTAATAAAATATATATATATATAAAAAGGAAAAAGAAAAAAGACAAAAACAGAAGATACAAACAAACAAACAAAAAACCATATTTCAGGTGCAGCTTCATTCAGTGTTCCAACATAGTTACATTACACTTAGGTATTATTGTGCTGTCCATTTTTGAGTTTTTGTATCTAGTCCTGTTGCACAGTCTGTATCCCTTCAGCTCCAATTACCCGTTATCTTACCCTGTTTCTAACTCCTGCTGGTCTCTGTTACCAATGATATATTCCAAGCTGATTTTCGAATGTCGGTTCACATCAGTGGGACCATACAGTATTTGTCCTTTAGTTTTTGGCTAGACTCACTCAGCATAATGTTCTCTAGGTCCATCCATGTTATTACATGCTTCATAAGTTTAGTCTGTCTTAAAGCTGCATAATACTCCATCGTAGGTATACGCCACAGTTTGTTTAGCCACTCGTCTGTTGATGGACATTTTGGCTGTTTCCATCTCTTTGCAATTGTAGATAATGCTGCTATAAACACTGGTGTGCAAATGTCCGTCTGTGTCTTTGCCCTTAAGTCCTTTGAGTAGATACCTAGTAGTGGTATTGCTGGGTCGTAATCCATTCTGCCATTCTATGTCTTTTGATTGGGAAATTCAGTCCATTACCTTTTAGTGTTATTACTGTTTGGATAATATTTTCCTCTACCATTTTGGCTTCTGTATTATATATATCATATCTGATTTTCCTTCTTTCTACACTTTACTCCATACCTTTCTCTTCTGTCTTTTCGTATCTGACTCTAGTGCTCCCTTTAGTATTTCTTGCAGAGCTGGTCTCTTGGTCACAAATTCTCTCAGTGACTTTTTGTCTATAAATGTTTTAATTTCTCCTTCATTTTTGAAGGACAATTTTGCTGGATATAGAAGCCTTGGTTGGAAGTTTTTCTCTTTTAGTAATTTAAATATATCATCCCACTGTCTTCTAGCTTCCATGGTTTCTGCTGAGAAATCTACACATAGTCTTATTGGGTTTCCCTTGTATGTGATGGATTGTTTTTCTCTTGCTGCTTTCAAGATCCTCTCTTTCTCTTTGACCTCTGACATTCTAACTAGTAAGTGTCTTGGAGAACGCCTATTTGGGTCTATTCTTTTTGGGGTGCGCTGCACTTCTTGGATCTGTAAGTTTAGGTCTTTCATAAGAGTTGGGAAATTTTCAGTGATAATTTCTTCCATTAGTTTTTCTCCTCCTTTTCCCTTCTCTTCTCCTTCTGGGACACCCACAACACGTATATTTGTGCGCTTCATATTGTCATTCAGTTCCCTGATCCCCTGCTCAAGTTTTCCATTCTTTTCCCTATAGTTTCTGTTTCTTTTTGGAATTCAGATGTTCCATCCTCCAGTTCACTAATTGTCGCTTCTGTCTCTTTAGATCTACCATTGTAGGTATCCATTGTTTTTTCCATTTTTTCTTCTTTGTCCTTCACTCCCATAAGTTCTGTGATTTGTTTTTTCAGATTTTCTATTTCTTCTTTTTGTTCAGCCCATGTCTTCTTCATGTCCTCCCTCAATTTATTGATTTGGTTTTTGAAGAAGTTTTCCATTTCTGTTCGTATATTCAGCATTAGTTGTCTCAGCTCCTGTATCTCATTTGAACTATTGGTTTGTTCCTTTGACTGGGCCATATCTTTAATTTTCCGAGCGTCATCCATTATTTTCTGCTGGTGTCTGGGCATTTGATCAGATTTCCCTGGGTGTGGGACCCGGCTGGTTGAAAGGTTTTTCTGTGAAATCTCTGGGCTGTTTTTCTTTTCCTGCCCGGTAGGTGGCACTCGTGGCGCTCGTCTGTCTGCGGGGCCCACCAGTAAAAGATGCCGTGGCTCTACAAGTATTTTTAAAGATTGTTTTTTTCTTTATCATTTGGAGAAATGAAGTGACTTTTGTTGGCTGGCGGAGGTGGTGTGGTGGAAGAGGGGCGGGGGGTGGGGGTGATGCATGGTTCGGGAATCTAACCCAAGTCTCCCGTGTGGAAAGCAAGCATTCTACCACGGAACCAAGTGTGCACCCAAAATGACGCTTAAGGCATAAGAACATCCAGATTCTTTTAGTCACAAAGGATTGAAAACATTCAAAAATTGAACTTTCACTAAAAACAAGCAAACAGGGCCACGGTGGCTCAGCAGGTAAGAATGCTTGCCTGCCATGCCCGAGGACCCGGGTTCGATTCCCGGTGCCTGCCCATGTAAATAAGCAAACAAACAAACCAACATGAGCAAGATGTTGTTTCATCTGCTCTTTTGTATGTCACCAATACATATTTTTTTCTTTTGGCTTCTCATTAAATACTATTTTACTGAAATACCTGTGAGTATACTGTTTTGCTGAAATACCTGTGAGTGTGAGTATGTTTTCCACTCAGCAGTCAATACATGTGCATTTAGCACAAACTGTGATTCAGACACTGAACTTTTGACACTATAGAGAAAAAAAATTCCCTCAAAGAATTCTCGTTGATAGAATACTAATTCTGCAAACAAAACTGAACAAACAGAATTTTGAAGAAAAATGTATGACTTCAAGAAATGTTAAAGGTTATGATAGTCTCTTTAGAATGATTTACCTTTAAGAAAATAGTGAAGGGTTATGTTTTTGTTGCATTATGTTTTAATTTCATAGTTTGTGAGCATACCATTTTAATCACTTATGTTATTATTACTGGAATTATAATTTATGCCTATCATCCTAAAGGTGACCATGCTACATGTATTCTCTGAAATAAACATTTTATCCCCTCATACTTCAGGTTATATACCCAGTATGCCTGCCTTTCTTTATAGTTTTATATAGCTTATACAGAAGAGTAACATTTTCTGAAAGCAAAGCTTTCTGAGTTCTATGTTTATAATTTAACAAACAAATGCAGATTTCTTTAATGGACTTTTCCTTCCTGGCAGTGATGACAGCTTAACCGTGCTGAAACAAAGAACCCAGTCATTAGCTGTGGACAGCTTTTCATTATATTAGTGTAAAGGAAAGTCAAAACACACCCTAGTTTCCAGCTTTTATGCTGTTTCTTTTTTTACAAGGAAAGGTTGAAATCATTGGCTGTCATGTAAATTAAGCAATCACTTACATTGCACTGCCTTCTGGCTCATCTAAAGTAGTGTGCACTATGTTTTGGAATTAAGTAGAAAATAAGGATTTTTTTTTTAAGAACATGTTCTTGTTAATATTTTCTGGATGAGGAAGAGCAAGAGATGGTCTGTAAAAGAAGTACTGGATATTCACATCTGTCTAGACTGATTGTCCGTGGGTACTGTCGGGTGGAATGGATTTGGAATTTATCTGACTATGTATGTATATATGTATGCATTCATTCATTCCCAAACCACGTTGTCTATTCCTTCATTTTTGTGTTTTTCAGTAAATAAATATATTGAGCATCTGTTACGCACAAAATATGGTACTGCTGTGGCGTTTGGATGCAGTTTTCTATGTACAGCTTTGTATAGTTGTAGCTGCATGTCATAGGTACCTAATAATAAGCGCTGGGGATTGGCCAAAAGGTTTCTTTATTCCCTTAGTGATTTAATAACCCTTATTGATCATTAAATTCCATCATATTTGAGAGTTCTAATGTTGCAGAGACAAAGTTATCTTTTTAATGCTAGATGGCAGCTTTTAAAATTAACTATCTTGTTTTACAAAGTGACCAACCCAGCAACAAATCATGACTCGCAGCCCCGCAGATAGCTGGCAGCTTGGACTGCCGCCACCTTGATCTCCTTGCTGCTGCCTCTGGGCAGGGGTGTCCTTGCACTGGGACACTCTCAAAAACACTGTCCAGAGAAAATGAGCCGCCAGCGAGCAGTGTCTACATAAACTCCCATCTCTCCCTAGTTTCAGTAAGGATTTTATATTCACTAAATGAAATGATACAGCATTTGGAGGAAAATCCCCCTATAATAATTAGCTTTTATAATAGCACCCGCTTTAGGGCAGTGCAGCGATGGCTCAGTGACAGAATTCTCACCTGCCATGCCAGGGCTCAAATCCCAGAGACTGCCCATACCAAAAAAAAAAAAAAAAAAAATAGCACCCACTTTAGACCAACTCCTTTCCCTCCCTTCAGAATTCCTAAAATATATTTAATCATTTTCCACTGTGAGTTTATTATAATATATTCTGCAGATTTAATGGGTAGGCATTTTCAACTTTTATTAATTAACTTATTTATTTGAGAGGGAGTACCATAATATTGGTTTGTGGTCTAAATTATTTCCGGAAATGTGAACCTGCATTTGAGATGAAGACGGATGGAAGACTGAATTATCAGGTGTGCTGCTGCTTCTGCATGTCAGTGACATAGACTTTAGCTCAGCTTTTAGCCATCAGCCTCTTTGGGATGATTCTCATTGCTGGTTTAAAGGATTAGATTGCAGAGAAACAGGCAGACAAGATTAGGGAACACTTCTGCTGCTTTCTTTTCAGGCTACACATTAGTTTTCACTGTCTCTTGAGACTAGAGATGATTCACCCCTTCATTTATTTACTCATTTCAACAAATATTTACTATCTTCAAAATACAGAGTCTAGGAATGTACTGATTAGTAACAAAGTTATTGATCTGGCACATGAGGGAGAAATGTACAGCCTAGTATGAGATAGACACATTTAACACGAAGAGCAAAAAACAAAATATTCTGTTAAGCAGAGAGGAATAGAGCTGTGGAAGTTAAGAGGAGAGGGATGATCTTTCTGCTTGGTGTAATCAAGGAGATGTTTTTAGAGAAGGTGGCATTTGATACAGGACTTAAAGGTGGACAGATTTGGTCACAATCAAGAAGAGGCATTCTAAGGCATACAAGAAGAAACAGATCAAGTGTTTCAGTTTGGTGTTAGTATCAGTTATTTAATGGAAGGTTATTAACATGAGACTGATTCATTTAGACTTTATTTTGTAGGTCTGGCCCCCTGCTTGTTTTTGTGAATTGTTTTGTTGGTACCCAGCTCTGCTCATTTGTGTACTTGCCTTTTGACTGCTTTTGCAATACAACTGTAGAAGTGAGTTTTTGCAACAGAGGCCATGTGGCCACAAAGCCTAAAATATTTTCTGTAAAGGGCCAGATCTTTTCAATATTTGCCAAGCCCTGGTATTGCCCTGGTTGAGAACAGCAATTCTTTCTGGGGACTGGCACAGAACCATGTTCAGGAGAGTTTTTCTGACATTTTCCTGAGTTTCTCAGGGGAGTATCTGGTTAGAAGTGGGGAGAATATGGGTAATGTGGAGGCGAGTAGGATTCTAGAATTCATCTAGTCTAGTTCCTCTGAGCAGGAGTGCAGAGGACTTGAACGCTAAACACATTAAGTAGGAGGAATCAGTAAGATTTGGCAAAATATTTGATGCAGAGGCCATGCATGGAAAAGGGAAGAGTCAAGGCTGAATTAAAGACTTTGAATCTGGTGACCGAGTGCTCGATGGTGCCACAGAAACGGAACACAGAAGGGCAAATGCTTGTAAAAGTCTCAATGACCTGTTGGAGATAGAACACTGACATGTCCAGTCAGTATGGTAGAGAACTCAGTAAGGAACCTTATGGTTTTTGCAGGGCCCAGGAATATTCCCCACAGTTAAATGTGGAAAGCTTTATTTTATCTTTCATATTTAAATGTACCTAAATCCTATGAAAAGTATTTTTATGACTCTTGTGTATTTTTTTTTATAATTTGACTATTTGAGTTTTTATGGCCCAAACAATTTTAAGTAGAAAAACTTTCTTGCCCTTTGAAAAGTTTTAAATCTGTTCAAATAACTTTTCTAAAGTGCTTTTAAACACAGAGCTAACAACAAAATGTGAAAAGTTTCTGCAACCTTGAATTTTTACTCAAATTCAAATTCTTATTTGAATTATGGAAAGCTATTTTTTTGCTTCCCTTTTACTTCAAATAATTGCTTCTTGATTATAAAGGTAATTCATGCTTGTTGATACTATAGTATAAGAGTAAAAGTTGCTATTACTCTTTCCTTTCAAGCAATAAGCTTCTGTTCGTACTTTGAGATGTACTTTATATACTTCAGTAGGCTTTCAAAGACTCTCAGTTTCTAAATGTGCATTTCTAACTTTTGTGTATATTTGATGCTACCTGCAAAATTTCTGACTTAGTGCAGCCCAAATCTTCAAGTGTATGATTCCCTGATATAATATGCTACTTTTTTCTGTGCCATCTCCATACTGTGTATTGAAATTCCTCTGCAACTCAGGTGACAGTCCCTGCCTCAGAGGGCTTTGTGTTTTGCCTCACCTCTCGTGGCCCAGTTACCTATAAAATTGATCTTATTTCTTAATCTTCATTATTAAGAAAAAAATTCAAAATTGGTTTAACAACTAATAGTATTATGGAAAATATTTATGTTTGAAATGATAGAATTATTTCAGGAAGTTATATTCTCCATTGTACTGAGGGTACCAGTGTTTATTTAGAAGTAAAACAGAAACTGAATAAATTTTATAAATATTATTTTGTGACATGAGATGAATTCAATTTGTAAATAAGCAGACAAGAAGTTGGTATGTGGTATCAGTCAGAGTAGATTTTCTGATTTAAAATGTACTTGAACAATCCATATCTGGCTAAAAATAAGACTACAGATTGGTATAAATTTCAGGGTGACTTGGTCTCTTGTCTCTCTCCCTGTCTTCCTCCAGTCCCTCTCCTATAGTAATAATATTAACTTCTGTTAACTTTGAGTATTTGCAATGTGTCAGGTTTTATTCTTGAATTTTAATTTTTTTTTACAAATAACTTGATCAAATAGGTACTGCTCACCCCCTCTCCTCGCATTTTATAGACAAAGGAACAAAAGCACAAGGAGGTTAAATAACTTGTCTAAGGCAGCTGAGGGAGCAAGTGGCAGAGCCAGGAATAGATTCCTGGCTTCATAACTCAGAGCACATTTCGTGGCAAACTATTGTTATGATATTGATAGTAATGCTACCAATAGTTTCTTGCCTTTTATTTACTCTTGGAAGAAAAAACTAGTTACCAGTATATATAGTTACATCTTAATTTTGCAGTGTTTTTTTTAATAATTTAAGTAAAGACAAATGGTCAGATATTAATCTTCTAGAACAATTTAAAATGAAAAGAAATAATCTATATCTCTGTTCCCAACCACACTTTTACTAGATTAAAAAATATAATTTAAGAATAATTACTAAATTTAGCTGCATATTAACTGCATTTTAATTCTTCCATCCTTCATCTTCTCCCTCTCCTCCTTCCTTCATTTCCTTATTTTCTGATTTAGTGTTGGACTATATGATGAGGGTGTGATGTTGAGTATCTTTTAACTTGTAAAGTGTGGCTCTCGCTGAAGGGAAATGAAGGAGAGAGGAAGCAGAAGGCTGGCAACTGCTTTTTTAAAGTAAAGAACCTACATCAGTTCCACTCACATTCATTCCGTCTGACAGATTTAGCTATGAGACCACACCTGAATTCAGAGTAGGCTGGAAAAGTTAGTCTCTAGCAGGATGGTCATCTGCCAAGCTGAAATTGGAAGGATTCCATGATTAAAATAAAGGCATGGGGATGTCTATGGGGCCAGCTGGCATCTCTGCCACAAGTGCTGATAGTGAGCATAAGCTTAAACTATTAGGTGAAAGTAAGTTTTAAAAGAATTTTGTTGGCTCTTTACTATAATAGAGTGCATTTTGTTTTGATAAAATAATCCATATATAGAAAGTTGTTAAGTCTTGCGTGGCACATTACTCTTATTCAGCATATTAGTGAGTCCTCTGAAGTGAGTCTGGCAGGGAAGGCATGTGGAGCAGCTTTCTGGCTCCCCAGGTCAGATATCCCAGCAGAGCACCCAGAGTGTTGGCTCTTAGGAAGATCTGGCGTCTACTTCAAAAGCATTAGTTTGTTCTTTCTATGTTTACCACCTGAGATGTTGCATTAAGTTATCTTTAGAAATCTTTGACCTTGAGTGTACTAGTGTACCTCGAGATGCACAGGAATTTCCTGTCGCTATGAATAGAACTAATTGCAGGGTGATAATATTTTGGTAATGGCTTCTCCACTTGATGTTTTAAGTCACTGTGATTCTTTGAATGTACCATGAGAAACAAAGTCTCCAAAAATAAAAAAAACCAACAACAGCGACTGCTACTTAATGAAACTGCAGTCATTCAATTCGATAGTGTCAATTTTTGTTGACTTTTTTTTCAAAGTCATTGAACTTCAAAAAGATGTGCTAAGCCCAATTATTTTAGGATTTCAAGCAAAATAGTGAATCAGACATTAAATGGATATTGCTAATTGAACAAATTTTGTCAAAGATAATGAGTTCTTTAGGAATAATGAATAGGTTCAAATTAACTTGAAATGTTGGGCAGTTACAAATGCAGCTTCTATCAATGATTTATTGATCATTAAATTCCATCATATTTGAAAGTTCTAATGTTGCAGAGACAAAGTTATCTTTTTAATGCTAGATGGCAGCTAAAAGCTGAGCTAAAGTCTAATGTCACTGACGTGCAGAAGCAGCAGCACACCTGATAATTCAGTCTTCCATCCGTCTTCATCTCAAATGCAGGTTCACATTTCCGGAAATAATTTAGACCACAAACCAATATTATGGTACTCCCTCTCAAATAAATAAGTTAATTAATAAAAGTTGAAAATGCCCACCCATTAAATCTGCAGAATACACTATAATAAACTCACAGTGGAAAATGATTAAATATATTTTAGGAATTCTGAAGGGATTATTATATTATTAAGTTAAATAGCAAATAACTGAATATTTAACATTTCACCACTGTTTAAAAGTTTTTATTTGGGCGATAGGCAATATTGAAAAAATATTAAGTACTAAAAGGCTGTCTTAAATTTTGACTTTGTCAATATAATGTAAATAATAATAAGATCTATATAATTTAAGTTGAGAGACAATTGAATGGTGTATTCTGTAAAGAATTGTTATTAATCCCCTGTTGGGTTCTAAATTCTGACTTTTATTAGAGAACTTTATTTGGTTTAGGTACCTGAGTTCTGAAGTGTTTATTAAAAATTTTCTTTTATTTCCTCATTAAACAGCTTTGATGTCTTATTTGCTGGTGGGCCAGAAGAAGTTCTAAAAAAGTTCCAAAAGATTAACCAGAAAGTAGTCTTTGCAGCAGATGGAATTCTGTGGCCAGATAAAAGACTAGCCGACAAGTACCCTTTCGTGCACCTGAATTCAGGAGGTGAGTAAGACATTAGCAGAAAAAGTTCAGTGCAAGTCATGGTAAATCATCCATATTGTTGAAACAGTATTTTTTTTGTAACTGTGGTACAAAACTATGGTAACTGTGGACATGAAGTTTTAAAGAAGCATTAACTTACTTTTGCCATGGCAGTGTAATACCATTTTAAATTCCACGGTGCATTTTATATTTAATAAAGCATTTTCCTATATATTATGTCATTTGATCTCATAACAAATGTAATGAGCTCTAGTAAATGTAGGTTTTATTTTCACATTATAAATGAGGAAACCAGTATGTTCAGAATCTAAGTGACTTTTCCTAAAGACATCCAGCTGTTTAAAGGAAAAACAGTGTGGGTCCAATGTTCTGATTATAATTTCATTGAAATTTTTCTGGGTGTAGGGTAATAGTTTTAGTAAGTTCCCTTCCTTGGAAAAAGTTCACTTTCAATTTGCAGTTATATAGCTTTAAAAATAAGCATTACGTAATTTTATTAACTATTTTTGACATATATTAGAGAAAATGAATGATTTATTTTGAAATTAGTAGTCAAAAAATATTAAAAAGTGAGTGTTTGCGTATACTTAAAGAGCTATGCTGCATTATTTATGCCACTATGGATTATAGGAACAAATAATCATATTTCCTCCTTCCCCCCAAAAATAATAAGTCAAAAATAGGATTTGACTTTGGACATTATTACTGTTTTGACTCCAAACTGTTTTCCTTAGACTGAGATTATTGTAACCATAACACAATACCAAATGCGGTGGGGGACACGGTAGAGAAGCATGTTGGGTGGAAATTGCAGGCTACATTGGGGATACATATTTTCGGGGGTGTGTGTGGTGATCTGCACAGGTAGAACAGGGTGTGGATACTGTCCAGGTTAGTTTAAACAGGTGCTTGGTGATGTGACAGCATATCTGGATTCTAGGCTCTGCTCAGTTACTGTGACAGTGTAATCTTTAGCAGATAATTTAATTTATCTGAGATATTAGTTCCAGCTCTTTTTACCTGTACTTTATTTTAGCAAACTATTCCCTTAGTTGTACTTTGGAACTTTGTCAGTCCATATAAATAATGCATTTCTGAAACCTTGAACTCCAGTTTGGACTGCCTCCTTTCAGCTCACTTTTTCCCTCCATCTCAATGTATTTACAATTCGTGCTTTCTAGTATATCTTGAGCATCTTCTTTTCTCCCAATCCATCTAGCACCTTTGGATTTTACTTCCATATTCAACTCAGAACCTAGCGTTCAATCCATTAGTCACTCTGTCTTCATTGCTTCACCAGTCTTCCCTTCTTGGATCTCTGGTTCATGCACTTTGAACAGTGTCCTCCGTAAAATGACTGCCCACTGCGATGACTCTTCCTCGATCAATTGACCTGTGTGTTGGTGCTGCTTCTGCTTCACAGCTTCCAACAGCACACGCCTAATCTTCCAACTTATCCTGGGTCCTAGATGGTTTGAAGACTGATTTTTTAAATAATTTTTTTATTTTATTTTTTTTAAATACCAAAAAAACACCAAACAAAGGCAAACATTCCTATTTTGATCATTCCATTCTCCATACATAAAGGACTGATTTTTTTTAAAGGAAGCATTTAGCTGTGGATTCTGGGATAGGCTTTACTTTATACTTATAAAATGTTCCCAAAAATGATGTGCGTGGTGAAATCGCGTAGGTATATCCGTCTAGATGGTAGTATCTCTACTCAAGTGTCTAAATTTCAGGCAGACTCATAATGCTGTGGAAGCAGCAAAAAACTACCAAATAAGTGTCTGTGTGAACCATTTTAATTAAGGAAAAGG
This sequence comes from Tamandua tetradactyla, assembly GCF_023851605.1. Lineage (NCBI taxonomy): Eukaryota > Metazoa > Chordata > Mammalia > Pilosa > Myrmecophagidae > Tamandua > Tamandua tetradactyla. Next base: position 38,665,976 of record NC_135331.1, on the reverse strand, counting down.
TATTTGTAAGTGGGAAAGTGATCAGAGAAGTACATCAGAGTATCCTTTGGTCCTTGTCATCACAATAATTAGAGGAATGTGGAAAACCTAGATACATTCAATAACAGTTTTATGTAATTTCATGAATTCACATATTGATAACTATTTAAGAGACATGAGTTATATTTGTGAATAATATCTTTTGATTATTTGAAAATCTTTATCATAGAGAACAAACATTTTTCCTTACAAGGGAAAGCTCAGATATTAGAAACTTTGTTGAATTGCTGAAACAATTTGGCATTTTAATATGAAAATATTAATCATATAAATATATATCACATGCAATGAAAATAGGTGTAATTCCTTTGTATTTATTTGAGGACATTTGGGATTTGCAAAAAAGATAAAGAAATGTAATTTTTGAAAAACAAGGATAATCATAATCCATTGGAAAATCAATATAATCTGTTGAAAAGTGTTATGTGTCACTATTTGAATTATATTTTTCATTAGAAATGTTTGGTTAGAGGAATTAAAAAGTGCATTATTTTTCAATATTCTGGTAACTTTTATTTGGCAAGAGTAACAAAAAATGAGCAACTGGTGATTGGTTTTGGTTTTTATTTTGCATTGTTTTCTCTAGTTAACAGTAATGTTCCTGGATGTATTTCTTCTAATTAACTTTTTTTTCTTTCTACAGGGAATTTAGTTTTGAAGATGAAAATAATCAGGTTTCCTTTCAATTCACAGGAATAAAATTCATCCCTTTTTCAAAGTGTTGCATATCAATGATACTTAGCAATTCGATTGCCTTCCTGAAATGCAGAGGGGGCACAAACAGAGGACAAATGAGTCTGTTATCTGGCTTTTATAGACAGTTGTTACTGGCAGATTTAAAGCGTATGCTGTTTGCCAAAAGGAACAGTGCAATTTTAGATTTCCTTAAGTCTATGACATACAAAACCTACCCAAAGAATGCTTTAGCAGGCATGATAACGACCAATTCAAATAAAGGAAATATCCCTGAAATGTCTCAGATATAAAATTTCTTCAGGATGCATGCAGTCAGTGACAATCCAACATTCCTTTGGTTATGTTAGCGTCGCTGGCTCTGAGAGTAAAACCACTGGAGTAGATATTTTCTTTTTCAGCAGCTTGCGAATCCTTTGCACAGGATCCAGGAAGAACCTATTAGAAGGTGAGAGAGAACAGTCTTCTGTCTCCCTCTGGTTCTTCCTGGTAACTCTTTTTCCTTTAGGAACCTTGGAAAACAGTAGTTCCCCTGTTGTTTCAGTTACTTTTGAGAATGTTTATTCAGGAAGAGCCTTTTTTTCCTGTACTTTGCATGTAAGTGGAGAATACTCAATATCTCATTTCCCCTATAGTGAGCTGTGAAATTCCAACAAGATCTGGCTTCGAGGGCTTCCTGAGACTGCAGATAGTCAATGGAATTAATGCAGATCCAGGGTTTCATCTTCGAGTGTTACATTTTCTGCTTTGTTTTCTGTGTTGCAGGATTTATTGGCTATGCCCCTTATATCAATCGTATAGTGCAGCAGTGGAATCTCCAGGATAATGATGATGATCAGCTCTTTTACACTAAAATTTATATTGATCCAGTGAAGCAAGTATGTAATGGCCTGCATTTTCTTTTTGTTTTACGGTATTAGGTGTTTTTTCTTCTATTCTGATAATATGGAGTACATGCTCAAAAGATCAGAAGTGGTTGAAAGGTTTTATTGACAGTGTGGCAACGTGAAAACAGAATTTGAAAATGTTCTTGTTGAAAACGTATTTTAAACAGTGAAAGCCAGTGAAATAAATAAATGATAAGTAGGTGAAATTTCCTCTCAATTGGCTGGGTTTCAACAGTAGTTTAATGTGTCTCTTTGCCTCCTATTTGGTGGACAAGCCAGCAACTTTGCCAAGCACGGATGGAGTAGGCAGAGGGAGGAGAGAAAAGATGCAAAGCACTGCTATTGTTGTATAGTTACATCGAAGTACTTGTTGAAATTGCTTGATGTAAGTGAAATGGCAGCCCTTGCACCAACATTACACCACTAATTCTTCTACATACTTCCTTTTAAGACTGCCTTATAATTGCAAAATCATGTAATCACAGATTTTGAGCCTGGGCATTTAAAGCGGCAATAATCAAATCCCGAAGACTCTAGAGAATGATTTCTGCCAAGTTCTTGAACAGATACTTATCACTTAGTAAAAACTTTAGAAATTTCCTATCTAACATTATAGTCAATTTGAGGCTTAGAATTTTTGACAGAATGGAGCCTGGAGATTTAGAAATAATAAAGAAGTTCCAAAGTGGTTACGGCTTATGGATCCATGAGACTACAGTGGACAGAGACTTACTCCCTTTATTAATAAGAATTCTGCAGTTGTTACAAATAGAGCAACTTACAATAGCAGGGGTTTAACATAGACATATAATTTAATTATTTCATTTCCTTTATCACACATATACACAGCCAGAAGTCTAGAGGTAAAGAATATGAGACTATTATGGTGGCTTTATGTTATCAAGAGGGACAGGCTCTTACTTATTCCCACTTTCAGTGTAACCTCCTTGCCAATCATTGCATCTGTATTTCAGGCAACAGAAAGACGGAACAGTAAATTAGAGGCCTTCTTAGCTGAGTCAACTGTCTTTGAATAGCCTTTCTAGAAGTCTTAAACAACATTGCGCATATTAATCTTTGACTGGTACTTATTTCTGTGGCCCCATATAATTTGCAAAGAACATTTTGTCCTTTATTTCAAGCACCAATATGCCCTACTATAAATCCAAGTTCTTTTATTAAGGGTGGAGTGTCAGCGACAATAAGCAGTCTGCAACTGGCCCTAGAGGGCCTGGGACTGATTTGTGAAGTAGAACTTTGGAGAAAAAGTAAAACCAAGGCTCTCTAATTCAACAATATGCTTTGTATAGTTAGTTACCTAGTGTAAATTGGTATTCCTTAAATTTACAATATATGCAATGGATACAGTTTTAAAGTTCACTGGATTGTGTATTTGCAGGTATTTCCATCAGAAAACGTAAGATTTTTAAAAAAAAATAAGTGTATTTTACTGTTTGCCATTTCTGGCTTAGTAAAACACTTCTGTCATCTAAATATTTTCATTAGATGCTTAAGACTTAAGCCACTTCGTTCTTAAAATATTTATTTTTCATCGTCTCTTTGTTTCACTTTTCCTTTTCTGATCCTCACGCAGCCGGACAGAGAACTCAGTCTTTCATTTGAGAGAGAAACCTACTTCTGGCATGACTGCTCACCCATACACCATGATCTTTGTCTTTTTTAAATGTAATTCAACTGTGGATGTATACTGAGTTTTATTTGGTTGTCCTTCCTTTGGGATACTTCCTCTGAAATTGCACTGCTGGATTTTGTATAAATCTTGTTTACGTTTCTCGCGAAGCATAACATTTTATCTAGTTAGCATGCAAAGACAATTTGAGGGTGTTATTAGGGCAGGGAAATCTAGCTGAAAAACTTGTGTCTTGAGAATCATGAGGTTTGTAAATCTTATTAATCTATATGATAAGGTTGATTTATCACAAACCTGGTGTATCATTTGGGACAGATAGGTTATGCGGCATTAATAACCTCCAATTTCAACATCTCTAGAACAGCGGCTTATGTCTCCTGCTTGTGTCTGCTGCAGGGTAGCAGGGTGTTTCCGCTTGTTGTAGTCACAGGACCTTGGCAGATGGAGCAGCTGCCTTAACTCATGCTGGCTTATGTGCTAGAGGGAAAAAACACACCTAGAACTTCACACTGGCAGTTAGAAGCTTCAGATTGGAAATGCTGTATTTCACTTCTGTCACAACTCACTGGTCAGAACTAGCCACAAGATAAGAAGTAGATATATTTGGCAAAGAGCACGATGATTACCGTATCCTTTATCTTCCAGTTCTACCAGTTATAAAATTATATGCTTCCTGCCTTTCTGAAGAATATTGCTGGGATCATTGATACATTGGATTTTTAAATACCCCCAGAAAACAAACTGTATTAACATGGTAGTATAATTTGCTGTTTCATTGTCATTTTCAATATTATCTCTATTTCTTATTTTTAGGAAGCTATTAACATCACATTGGATCACAAATGCAAAATATTTCAAACCTTAAATGGAGCTATAGGTATGCCTCCAAAATAATGTGTTGCTCATGTATAATTGAATATCTGTGCTTTCAACTATCTTTCCTTTTATATTTTGGGACTGTAACTAAGGTTCTCAATATAGAATTATAACCTTTAAAAATACTGAACTTGAGCTAAGGTTGATGTCATTCAATTAAAATAATTTCCTAAGTCTAGTGCAAAAATGACAAGTCTCTAGCCTTAGGTAACTTAAAATTTAGTAGCTTATAATCTGGGGACCATAGTTATACTCATGAATTAATTACATCTCATGATCTCAAAGTTTTCAGTGTAAGTTCTTTGCGTTTTGGATTGCCCAGGAAAGTTGTAACCGGTGATAGGTAGGGAGGTAGACTGTGGAAGCTCATTAATCTATATAATTGTATGTGCATGTGGTGTGTGTTTCCCTAGATATCCAAATACCTTAATAAGATGCATTAAAAAGTAATTAACTGGTAGATCAAAATTAAAATACTTGAATGCATTAATATGTTAAAATAAAAAAATACACTGCAGCACACTGCAATTCATTAAGTAATTTCATACAGTAAAAGGATTCTTAGAATGGAAATCATTTGGTTTGGAGTAGTCAGGAAATCTGAGAAAGGAAACCTGAAAACAGAAAACTGTTCCGCTCTGACTTTTGTATTCCTAGAATATTGTACTGGGCCTGACGTTCAAGAACTGGAAATGCTATCTTGTGTGAGCAATTGTAGCAACCTTGCTTATGCCTGGAAGAGTTTTATTCACCGTACACCTAGCATTATCATCTTGATACGGTACGCAAGGAGTTCATTTTTCGGATGAATAAGTTGAGACTCAGAGAATTTAACTTATCTGAGATCACCTACTATTAGGGGGCAGCGGTAGGATTGTAAAGATGTTTTCTTTCTACCTGTCATCCCCATGGCTTAGCACCTCAGTCAGTTTGCTGCCGTCAAGGTAAAGTAAGTGAGGCTCTCGGAACCTGTCTGTGTCTGTGCAACCCTCATTTTGGGTATCTGCTGACTTGGAGTTGGCAAAGTTTATAGAAGTATCATTGCACGTGGAGTGTCACGTGCATGAGAAGTCTCAGAAGAACAAATGCACACAGTGCCCATTTTACATGCCTAAAATCTGTTTTATTTTTTTTAACCCAGATGAAGTTGTTTTGAAATTTGAAAATGATAAAGCCAGAGCTAAGAATGTATTTTATGAAACATTACCAGTAATAATTAATGGGAATGGACCTACCAAGGTGAGTCACAGATTTTTACCTGACTGCTTAATTCTTACAAGTATATTATGGAACAATATGTGGAATCTTTTTTCTTTTCTTTTTTTTTTTTGGATTTCTTTAAGAGCTTTATTTTGGTGCCAGCAATTTACTGGCTTCTTCTTTTATAAAGTAGATTTGGTTTCATTAAAATTTATCAAATCTGATTTTCCTCAGCAGAGTGCTAGCATTTCTTTCTATATGTAATAAATTTTATTTTAGTGTTTCATTTAATAACGTTCTCTAACTGGAGAGTAAGCTACATTTCCCTCAGAGAAGGCATCCTCTCTGAATAAGAATTGTTCAGGTGAGCAGGGACCCTCTGTTTTGCCAGCATTGCCATTTTCTGTATTGACAATGATGTTACTATTGGGATCCGTTTATTTTAGGCTAAAGTTGATGGGTTACAGCTGACAAACCTAATTGGATTGATGAAATTTTGAATGCTTTCCTGGTTCATATGTATTTTATTGAGCTTGGTGAAAATGTTATTGACTGCAAAATGTATAGATAAAAAGATTATATTGTTGGTATCAAATCAAAGCGGATCATAATTGCATTGAACGTGGAGAGTTTGAGTGCTAAGAAATAAATATTATTTTCAAGATCTTGGGATATATGCATATATTGAATATATACATACATACAAATACATAAGCATATATACACACATATAGAAATATACGTGTGTGTATTTATGTATTTAGTAAAGCTGTACATAAAACAAGTTATGAGATGCTGTGGTGTCTGGTCTACTCATAAGTACTCAGAAAAGAGATTAACAGGAACATTTGCATTGCGGTTAGAGAGGATTGGGGGTAATTGGCTGTTTCAGAGGAATGAGTAATCTAAATTACAAAAAAGAAAATACTATAGACATGGAGGGGAATTTAAGGGAGAGCACCCATTCTCAGGGGCATCAGGATGAAAGAGGTAGATTTCTCTTTTTCTCTAGTTAATATCTCCACTTTGCTTTTCCTGCCCTTCTAGCCCTCTTAGAAAGCAGTCTTCTCCTCTCTTTATCTTACATCAGTCTTCCCAGCTTTACTCTCTCCTCATCAGCATTCAAGAGCCTCCAGGAATTCCTGTCTATAAACAAGACAAAAACCAGGTCAACAGGAAGCAAAACAAAACATCCTCCTCAATCCATGTCTCCTTCCAGAGCCTCCCTCTCCCCCACTTCTCTCCGCAGCCAAAGTTCCTGAAAGCAGAGACAACTCACTGCCACTACGCTCCCCTTTGCACCACCTGGGACGTGCTCCTGTTGGGGTCTGCAGTGACATCCTTGTTGAGCAGTGGACACTCTTGGGCTGTACTGCACTCAGTGACATTTGACAATGTTGATCACATTCGGTCCTACCTGAAACACCTCTGCCTCGATGGTGCACCTCTACTGCTTTGTCTACTGAACTTTGGCCTTTGCTCTTCAACTCTCTTGTTCACTTTCATTTTTTTTGTTCTTTTGCATGAGCAGGCGCCGGGAATCAGACCCAGGTCTCCTGCATGGCAGGCAAGAGCTCTGCCTACTGAGCCTTGTGGCCTGCCCCTCTTTCATTGTTTTTTTGTTTTTTTTTAACTTTTTTTACTGTGTAGTGTAACATATATACAAAGAAAGAAATAAAAAAGCAAGAGCTTTCAAAGCACTCTTCAACTAGGCTGCAGAACAGATCCCAGAGTTTGTCATGGGCTACCATACAATCCGCTCATATTTTTCCTTCTTAGCTGTTCTAGAATATAGGAGACTAGAGGGCTTAAATACTTTTTTTTTTATCACAATTGACTTTTTTCCTTCTTTTTTTGTGAACAATAACGTATATACAGTAAAGCTATAAATTTCCAAGCACAGCACCACAATTAGTTGTAGAACATATTTCAGACTTTGACATGGTTACAGTTTCAAAATATTAAGTTTTTACTTCTAGCTACTCTAAAATACTGGAGGCTAAAAGAAATATCAATGTAATGATTCAGCATTCATATTCATTTGTTAAGTCCTATCTTCTATGTATAATTCCACCATCACCTTTGATCTTTCCATTCCTCTCTTTGGGGTTGTTCAAGCTATGGCAATTTTAAGTTTTTCATATGGGAAGGGTCTGTCAGTAATATGGGCTAGGAAAATGTAACTAGCTGATGTCCTGGAGAGGCCGGGCTAGATTTCAGGACTTATCTGGACCAGGGACCTGTCTGGAGGTTGTAGGTTTCTGGAAAGTTATTCTAGTGCCTGGAACCCTTGTGGAATCTTACATATTTCCCTAGGTGTTCTTTAGGATTGTCTCTTTCATTTTTAATATACATTTAAAAATGTTTACTCTGTGCATGGGGCTTAGAGGGCTGGGAGAGACAGTGCTATCTTCTTCCTCTACTGTTTCAGTAAGTACTAGTGGCTGACTCAGGCATCTTCCCTTTCCTTCTGTGCACACTCTTGGGTCATTTGCTCTATTCCCATGTCTGCACACCCTCCCTTAATACTGATGGCTTTGATCCTTGCTTTATTTCCTGCCTCTCTCCTGAGCTCCATGTGTGAATACCCAATTATTACCTTTATTTTTGGGTCATATATACCCAGTGTGCATGATCTTTAATCCTGCGTCCTCCTATTTCTTCTGGTGAGCCACAGCCTGGGTTTTGTTAGGGCTCTAAACACCTCTCACTTTCAGTCAAAATGTCATCCTTTCCAGCTCCTGTGTACAGTGGTTTTACCTAATGGTCTCTGTGCCCGTAGAAATTTCTTTAGTTCAAGCAGCAAGCAGTCTCCCACCAGTGGCACTTGCCCACAAGCCATCTGAAAGGAGCATTTTCTGCCTAATACTAATTGGAAAATGCCTTTTCATGGACTTGGGCGTGAAGTTCCACATTCTCAACGTGTCTTACAAGGCTCTTCTGTACCAAAGGCTTTGGTGGTCTCTAACCCACCACCTCCTCCGCTTCCCCACTCCTGACACTTACACATTCACGCTCACATGTCTTGCACTTAAACGCATTCTCTCACTCAATCTCTCTCTCAGCCTCTGTCATACGAGTTACTTTCAATTTTGCAAAAGTCTCATACTTCCTCTGTCTCTACATGCTTTTCACTTGTTCTGGAATCCGGCCCCTGTGTTCCAGCCCTGTGAGTCCTGTTTTTTCAGGCATTAGCTTAGTCATTACTCCTCAGGTGTTCTTTGTACATTTGTAACATTTGGAACTTCTTCCATTGTTATATATACTACATGCTAGACGAGGTGATATTTGCCTGTTTTCCTGTCTCTCTTATTTATTAGGCCTTTAGCCTGGAAATTGCAGAAATCGTTTCTATCTTGTTCGCTTTTGTCTCCTCAGGGGCCAATACATCGGGGGCATGTATTAGGTTTTTAATAAATCTTAATTGAATGCGAGGGTCTATAAATAATCCAGTGACCTAGCATTATTTGTAGAAGTGTTAAGGTAGACTTTTTTTTTTTCTGGTGGGATGAAAAACATCATAAATTTGCTGTCGGTCACTGTAAATGTCCCTAGCCAAATTTGACAAATTTTATCTGCTAAGTACTTTAGTCTGTGTGTGTGTGTTTGTGTGTGTGTGTAATTTCTGTTTTAGCTCATGATAACCCTGCCACTAGTTAAGCAAGAGCTTGCTTGTACAATCAGATGTCTCGCATAACTAAATAGTAAATTATTCCTGCTCGGTAACGTAGTATTTTAACCAAATTTAGGTATCTTTAAAAAGTGTGCTTGGTCCTGTTAATTTACTTTTTGTGGTTAAAGCATGATGTTTAGTGATTTCAGTGTGATCACTAATTCTCTCCAAATCCCAGGATAACTCTAACTAGAAATTAAAATAGTAGCAAATAGATTTATCAGCAGAAGAGAGAATTAATCCTTAATCATTTAGGAAGAACTATGAGGTAAGAAATTTTAAGTCTTCTAGGAAGCGTTTTCAGTTTAGGCTACACTGTTACTGGCGTTGTAATATGTGTGATGATGTTGACCCTATTTAGTCCATCTTCCCATGATTCCAGTTGGTAATAAAAAAATATAGTCAGCTTTTAATTATAAAAACGATGTTTCTTATAATAAACACTTGAGAAAAAACTATGCAAATAAACATTAACTATTGAGAAAATATTACGTAAATAAACATTAACTAATGCTAATACTTTATCAAGTTATGATAAAGTGATTAGGGGTATCTAAATGCACCACATTTTCACCTGTGTCCATGCTAATGGGGAAAGAAAACAGTGTCCTGTTTAAATTTTTTTTGTATGCTGTATGGCAGGGGCCACATTTCGTTATTTTTCCATGTGAGTGTCCTGTGATTGCAGCACCATTTGTTGAATTTTTGTTTGTTTGTTTGTTTGGTTTTTGTGTTTGGGAAGTGCATGGACTGGGAATCGAACCTGGGTCTCCCACATGGCAGGCAAGAATTCTATCGCTGAGCTACCCCCTTGCACCCTGCTGTTTAAGTAATTTTTTTTTTAAACTTTACAAAAGGTGACAGGATTTTTCATGTGACTGTTAATATTTTTTGACTGATTAACTTTCATTTTGCATAAAGAATTATAATTCCGGTGGTTTTACGCTATAATATTGAGATAAATGATAATATTTAAGTGATTGTTTCATTAAAAGATGTGCACATAATCTGTAAATGAACAGAATACATAAAAATGAATTTATTTCTTACTTATTCACTTTCTCTAAATGTTATGCTATTAGGAATAGCATATTCGTAATTAAACTCCCATATAATCCCATCACCCTCCCATATTTGTTTTGATCCATAGATGCTTTCAATTTTTATGACCTTTCAGTATATATCTTTGAGCATTCATATTTTTCATAATGGGTATAAACAATTTTGTGTTCTTTAGTGACTACTTTTGTTTAAATGTTTCCATATTTTATGCAGCTATGTTCATACTTGTCCATATGCAACATAATATCTATAGATTTTTGGATTGAAACGGTGGTTTCTGGTTTGAAACTTCGCTTTTTACTGTTGAAGTTTATTTATCCTTTGTAATGAATGATAAGATGCTTATTTTAATGTCCAATAATTTCTTTTAAGTATCAGATGATATACATCTTTAGATAATGTATATTATGAAATTAAAGTTAAGTGGAGGACCGTCAAGTCACCCAGTTTGCACATGGAAATGAACCATTTCTGAAACTAATTTGAGCTGCAATAAAAAATGAGAATGTTAATTTTATGCATAAATTCTCTGATGGGATCAATGTAAACCTCAGTAATTGTATGATTTTAAAAAAAGAGAGAAAAAGGAATTTTCTTGGAAAAGTTTCTGAACCAATGAAAATGACATCATTGTTGGAAAAATTTTGAGATTGTGAAAGAAGTACCAAAAAAATCCTACCATTTACTAGCCAGGGACTGCCCAGATGAACAGCCTAACTACATAAACAGTGTTTCTGTACTTCTAAAGCTGCCAGCATAAATGTCTGCAGTTTTTATGAAGAAAACAGATGTTGATGTTAGGTTGAAGTGCTTTAACTCAGTCTGTGTGTGAGATATCAAAAGAGTGAAACTCTCAGTCAAAAGTAATGTTTTTAGAATATTTTAATTAGCTATGAAAATTAACTTGAGGTAAAAAGCAGAATGAAGAAATGTTGCAAAATCAAGTTTTAATTTTGAAAATTCAAAGTAATGTCTTTTACTTGCCAAGCCTTCTCAGAGTATTGGTCATTTTAATATTTACATAGGAATACTATTTGAATGATCAATAGTTCATGAAATAAATGTTTAATTTTTAACAAGAGTTTTGAAATGGGAAAAGTTGAAGTTTTTATACATAGATGGGAATTTTGTAATGGCGACATGGCGATTTTTTTTCTTCTTTGAAATAAAATTCTTTCCGAGGATATTTTTTTTTGCATGGGCAAGCACTAGAAATAGAACCATGGTTTGATTAAGGGATCCACTTTCTCATTAATCTATTTTCTTTATTTCAAATACCTTATATGTTAATGAATGTGTGTGATTAAATTAATATTTGTATTTATAATCTTTACTTTGACAATTAACATTAAAATTTTGGGGGGTTTTTTTTTTTGGAGGCACATTAAAATGACCACATGAACTGTTAATGGTGGAAAACTTTAGACTCTTGAAATATCATTAATGAATGCTATGACCACATATTTCCTTATAATTCACTTCCTGAATTATCATGTAGTGCAAAAGAAATGGGGAATGTGTTATTCATCTGTCTTCTGATTGTGCCATACAGTTTAAATGTTATTACATCCACATTATTTGTGTAACCCCCCCAAATTTTCCCATTTTGGTTAATAGTAACCTTGTTTCAATAGCTTTTGGTTCAAAATTGTAGTGCAATAGAAATATTTGGGCAGACTCCCAAATACTTGGGAGAAATTTTGTAAATGGTACCAGACTAATTACGTCACCTTTTCTACCAGTTGGGATCTCTTTCCGGGCCTTAGGGGGCTAGAAAAGTCCGGTTGGCATTTGTGTACGTTTTTAACTGCCCCATTTAATGCACATACGTTTGTTCCTTTTCAGTTCATCTCACTTTTCTAATGAAAAATTTATGATTATAGAATAATATGATACTTTCAGGTGCTTTTTAAACAGTAATATGAAATGAGTCAACGCTGGCTTACTACCGTTTCACTATCTTGAGGTGAGATAATTATAGTTTATGAAAGAATTAACAGTAAAAAGCCACAAATGCTCACATTAGAACTAGGTATTAAAATTTATATTAAAATATGAAAATAGGAAGAGTAGTAATTTTGTCAGTCAGAATTTTCCCTAATATATTTAAAGTGTAGAGGTATACTTAGTGTACTCAGAACAAATCTTTGTGTGTATACCGTTTTCCCTTCCTCTCTTTCATCCCCCGCCCCGGACAGATTTTACAGATAAAATGAGTGCCAGTGATGCCTAAGAAGAGGCAGAGATAAGTCACAAAGGAGTTCCTCTGAGAAATCGGAAAGGGGTGTGAGGAAATATTCTACTTTTACTTAGGATTTGTGCGGTAACTGCAGTTAGGAGCGTGTTCTAGATGTCTTTCAATCTGGAAGCTACCTTTTCCTGAAGTCTGTGGCCCTGAATCACTGCCCAGAAGTCTGGTTTATAGAGGATCTGGTGTGCCAAAAAGTTTAGGGCTGTAGGTGATGAAGTTTGCTCAGTGTTTGCTTTGTGTGATGATGTAGTGTGAGGTCATCCTGTCACTGCCCCAACAGCTTAGGGTCTCCACTGGGTATGTACACATTTTATCTTACCTACTAAGTTATTATTCATATGACTGCCCTTATTTGTGTTGTTTTTGCTAATAAGGTCCCATTCGCCCATTCAAAATCGTGTGTTTCATTGTTTGGCTCCTGTATTTCTTTAATTCTATATCTTCCTATATTTTTCCTTACTCTTCACAACATGTGCGTTGTTTTACATGTCACCACACAGTTTTTTCCTTGTTTTATGACTCATTGTCTTCAGAGAATGTTGTTTACACACTGTGAACCTTTAGGTCGTAAATTATGGTGGAATTATTAAAAGAATGTACCTAATGCAAAAAACTTGCTTTGAAGCCGAATGATTTTAGAATGAAGGCACATTAATGGGAAAGGCTTTTGCTTGTTAACATAGTTTTCTTTCATTTACTAGGTTCTACTGAATTATTTTGGAAACTATATTCCTAATGCCTGGACACAGGATAATGGCTGCACCCTTTGTTTATTGGATGTAATTGACTTGTCTGCAGTAGATGTAAGTGGAATGACTGTGTGTGAAATGTAATAATAAAAGTACATTGTCATGAAATACAGTGCTTTGTCGTGAAAAAGGCAAATTAACTTAGAGTTTTGATTGTACGGCAGATAATGAATTTAAAAACTTAAAATAGAACCACTCAGAATAATTACTAGACTTGTATATTTTGGAACTGGTTTGAAAGTAAAGCCAGCTAAAAGGGGGTATTTGTTCTGAATATTTAATAGCTTACAATGATTGGGTGCTCTTTTTTCATTTTAGTCTGCTAACTTGATCAAAGCATTGAGAAAAAATGGTTTCAATGCTTCATCATTTTTTATGGACTGATTTGTTTTGTGCTTGCTTTTCAGAGTTAATCATTTAAAAAATAATATATGATTATATAGCTAGGGACTGCTCTAAGTACTTTAAGTAGTGTATTCCATTTAAATACTACAAAACCTTTGAGGCTAGTAGGTAGTACTGTTGACTCAGTTTTACAAAAAAGACAATGAAGTTGCATAAAGATTAAGTAACTTCTATAAGGGTACACACTTTTTAAGGGTTAGAGGAGGGATATATGCTTTAGGTCCTTTGGTTCTAGACCCCCCTGACTCATTGTGCAGTTCTGCTTATAGTAAAGTACATACCTACTGTAAGCCAAGCATGGCGTGTCTTAATACATATTTCATAGGGTATTATAGCTATATTTTATCATTTATGCTTTGGAAGTGAGCGAACAGTTGGGAATACTTATTATTTATCTATAAAATATTGCTATGGGTCTTTGTCCTATCATCAGCCAGAGCAGTTTTAGGATATCCCATAATAGCATCTTTCTTCCAAAAAATTTTACTCTAGTAACTTGGAAGAATATTATGTGTACAAGCAATTGGATTCTAGAGAGTGATTTTGTCATTAAAGCAAATTCATTCATTCATTCACCATAGGTTTATTGTGTGCCTACAGCATGCCAGGTAAGGAGAGGCAATAGAAGCAAAAGTAAAACTCCCTGGAATGTGGTCTTCATAAATCCTGGATGCATGGATAATTTTACTATAATAAAATCAAGCTCCAGAATTAAGTAGTTAATGTTCCTATCACTGTCTAAAAGGAAGACAAAGAGTAACTTTGGAGCTCCTGACTAGAGTCCTATTTTACTTGAAAATAAGTCTTTTTTGGCCAGTCTCTTAAATAAACTGAAAGTTTCCTATCTGGAAAGAATGCCAGAATGTTTCTGAATGAAGTTGCATCCCAAAGATGTTTAAACATTTACCCTGATCTTTTTTGCAGACAGTAGTGTTATCCTTCTGAGACAGAGTTCTTCCTTTTTTGTTTTATTTCCTTTTATATAAACTTTTAGGTGTAAAAGTAGAAAAAATGTTTTTGTCAAATATTTTAATCTTTTTTTCTGTGTGCATGTAGAAATAAGTCACTTGATTCTTAAGCTATTTTGTTTTACGGCCTGTCAAACTGTGCTAGAAAGGAAAACAATTCATTCTATCATGGGAAATAAATTTGTTTTGTGATTTCTATGTGTAGTTATTATGCAGTACGGATATAAAAATTAAAATCGTGTGGGTGGTTGAAACCATAATGCTGCATGCCTAGATGTGACCATAGGCTAATCTCTTTATTTTAGAAATAATAGTGGCATCTCAGAGCATTAGAATGAGGGTTAATTAAAGCATTGCTCTGATTACTATAAAAACTTGAATGTAGATTAATAATGGAGATATAGCATGATGAATCTCAGCTCTTTACTTACTATTACTAGTTGATGCATAGTGGGTTGCTTAATTTTTCTAAATCCTATTTTCTTTATGTAAATTTGGGATAATTAACTTCTAATATTTTTGTGAAATTTAAATGAAATGCGTCCTCATTTAATCCATTGTTTCTTATTTTCTGTATTAAATTGAGAACTTCTGGGATAATATTTTGTGTTTAGTTCTTTGTATTTGTTCATTCATTTAATGATAAATACGTTGGTGTGTGAATGAAACGAGAGGCTAAAGTGCAAGGGTATAAGGTATACTTCAATGCAAACCAATGTTAACCATTAATGCAGATAACAGAAGAAAATATGAAGTACTGTGTGGGACAAGATGGAGAGAGGAATGTAATTCAACATTTAGCATTCATTGTACTTCTAAAATCTTTAACCCATAAATTCAGACCTTAAGCCACGGTTTTACAAAACCATTATACTGAAGTTTTTCCTATATTTCTGGTAATAGCTTTGTTCTATTGTGGTTTATGTCTGTTTCTGTCTTCTCCCTCCATCTGTAAGTTTTTCAGCCAGAGGTCTCTTGCCTTTTTATAAATGCTACCCACTGCAAAGACTGACATATGATGGATACTTCAGAAGTATGCAGTGGCTGGAGGATAAACTGCATACTAAAACATGCTCAAAGAAGATTTAAGGAAATAAATAGAAACAGATGAATAGAATAACATAAAATGCATGGGTAAAAGAGAAATAGCTTTCATTGTAATAATGAAAGAAAATGAAAACTACCAGTAAAATGAGATTAAAGAGGATATTCTGGGGTAGAAATAAAAGTTTGCAGGTTCTCCATGATTTATTTATTTGGGCTACCTCTTGAGCTCTGAATTTTCCAAGCCATGAAAACAAAAAAGGGAAACACAAATTACATTCTCATGTCTTAGATCAAGCTTTCAAAGTAGCATTCATATTTGTAGGAAGTTTCTCTCAAGAGCTACCATAAAAGAAATGTTAAATTAAGTCAGTACCTTAATTACATCTGTATAATAACTATAACAGGTGAATAGAACTTAAAACCGTACTGAGTTTTTTTAATGTTTTGCCATAAAGCATAGGTATATCCAAATGTATCAGTAGGTGTTTTTATTGAGCAACCAACCCCTTTCTTACCTCGATTTCTGGACTTATTGTTGACAATGGAGTACCCAAAAGAAGCGCTTAAACTCTTTATCCATAACAAAGTAAGTATTTGAGAAGTGGATATTTTATGCAGAAACTGTTTTTATTTTCTTTGGAACGCTTTGTTTCTTATTATTTATTTATGTCTAAAAGAATTCATGAGGCTAAACTGAGTGAAGAGTTTTGGAGTAATTACTGCCCTGCCTTTTTAGGATATAAGGAGTTTAAAGTCTGTAAGCCAATATCATAATATTGGGGTGAGCCACATGAAACTGCCTATTTTGTAGATTAAAGATGGTTGAACATGAGCAGTTTTCATATGGCTCAAATCAATATATAATGAAGATTGCCAAAAAGTCTGATTGTCCTTTGCCTTTGGGCATGGAACTTTGTTATAGAACTGTCATTAAATTGTGACTTAATACTGTAGCATCAGAACTAATTTACAGGTAGAGTATTGTTTTGATTAATCACACAGTGGCATGTTCTTCCTATAAGGCTTCTGATGCTGTCACTTCTTTGAAAAATATTCAGAACCTCCCAAACATAAACTTAGAAACAATTTTCCCCAGTAGTTTCCATTTAATTGTCTCTTTCCTGTTAAAACAGTTACTACTTTCACATCACTTAGAAAAACTCAATAGATATGAACACTGATATTTTCTCTTTTCAGTCCTAGAACTTTTCATATACCATTGTCCTTTCTTCTTAAAGTACTTACCAGCCAGTCATTCACCTTTCCCACAGTGTATTTTCAATTTGCAGGAAACCAACTAAAATAAGTTTTAAAACATGAATCATTACAATACTTTATTTTTATATTTTGTGCTTTTATATATGTTTTTCCTCTTTCTGTAGGACCTTAAACTCCTTGGGGCCAGCAGTTTTTATTGTCTTTTTTTTTTAAATTAACTCTTTGCAGCTTTTATGTGATAAATGGTTTTAATAAACTGTGAAAAGCATAAGCTCTTCAGAAATAGTGAGACTTGATAAATATATCCCTAACAATAAGTTTGTTAAACTTTCCCCTTTCCTTGTAGAAACAAAATTTTGTGTTTGGCCATTAATTTTTCTCTCTGGCTTCAAAGAATATCCTAACATTTCATTAAAAAATATGATTACTTATATTTACAACTTAGATTTATTAGGTTTAGTAGACAATTTTCCCTGGGTGTTGACAACACATGTTTAAACTTCTTTAGCTGCAAGCCTTTTTTGTTCAGTTAGACATACTTTATAGTACCTAGGATTTAAATATTTATGCAAGGACCTATTTAACAGTAGATGTTGAAAGAATTTTGAAGTATCTTCTCTTTAAGGAATATTGTGTTCTTATTTCGGGTTCTTCATATGGCAGGTGTTTAATGTTGTCATTCTGTTTGTATCAAGGGAATATGTGCATTGTGGAATTCACGAATTTGAATAGGAAACAATCCCTATGTATGAGTGCTTATTCTTCTTATTGTCTTGTTTTCTCTCTAATTTTGGAACTATGTCCAAACAGGAAGTTTATCATGAAAAGGACATCATGGCATTTTTTGATAAAGCTAAGCATGAAATCAATACTATAAAAATTGTGGGACCAGAAGAAAATCTAAGTCAAGCTGAAGCAAGGAACATGGGAATGTAAGTTTTAATAAATGTGAATAATGTTACTAAGCTTTAAGAAAAAAAAACCTTTTTTCAAATCAGTATCTAAACTTGGGTGTGTCATTTGTGTGTGTGTGTGTGTGTGTGTGTGTATGCATGTACCTACTATGTTTGATA
The DNA here is from genome assembly GCF_023851605.1 of Tamandua tetradactyla. Classification (NCBI taxonomy): domain Eukaryota; kingdom Metazoa; phylum Chordata; class Mammalia; order Pilosa; family Myrmecophagidae; genus Tamandua; species Tamandua tetradactyla. The sequence continues at coordinate 38,648,184 of NC_135331.1, read as the reverse complement.
TATTTACATGTAAAAGGTCATGGAAGTTATTTACTGTTTTTTAATGGTTTAGTAGTCAAAACACTTTATCAAGCTATTAAATGAAATTTAGATCACAATTTTAAAAAGAAACATACAGAGAAATCAATAGTGTGAGATGGGTATGGCAATGATTTAAATGTTTAAAAAATTGAAGGTATGTGTGATAGAAGTGTGCATTTCAGGGTGGGCCACGGTGGCTCAGTGGCAGAGTTCTCACCTGCCATGCCAGAGACCCGGGTTCGATTCCTGGAGCCTGCCCATGCAAAAAAAAAAAAAAAGTGTATGTTTCAGATTGTGGGGAAAGAAGAGGTATGTTTGCTTTCTAATTTTTCCTACTGACCCGGGTAAATATTGTAATCCCCAGAAGACTGATTTGGGGTTCTGTTAGCCTTTTGAATCCTTCCGTACAAAAACAAAACTCTGGTAATAGTAGAAATAATCCTTTTTTTCAATGAATGTTAATTGAATATATTAGCAGTGCGTTAAGAGCCGCTGATAAAATGGTGAATAAGCATCTCAGCAGGAGCTATGCTTATCTACTGCTAATCCTAATGCCTCTTACTGTGGTTACTGTGGACGCTCACGGTCCAGAGTGATGGGTTCTGCCTGGTTTGGAGATGCAGAGAGAGGGAGAAAAACAGGCCTCTGAAGAATCAAACAGATATAATGCTAAGGTTCCATAATTTATTAATTGGAGAGCTCTTTGCTCTTTGGTCCCTAATCAGAACTTATTTTCTCTAATTATTTGCACAATGTGAACAAGCTTTCCTTTCTGGTGTCCTGCTAGAAACGAATGTAGTACAGAGTTAAACAGTGACAATAGCAGAGTGAGGGGATCTCAGAACTAGGAAAGGAGAACCCCAGACACAGTGAGACACAGTGGACATAATATGTGGGTATATTTCACATATCATCCCTGAATTCTGAGTGGCTCATCCTTAGGGTTCCTAATGATGACACTCCAAAGTTTCCAGGAAAACATACATCACAGGCTTTATCCCCTGGTAAGAAAGCAGAAAAGTATCTATCTTAGAAATAATTCTATGCAAATCAGTTTTTAAAAGTCTTAAAGGGTTGCACGCTATTATAATCTCCAAGATTCACTTGAAACCGAGTTATTGGATAAATAAGATTTTGCATTATGTGTGCATGCAAAAATTTTGTGACTTGAGCAAACTATTGTTAATAAATACGTGGGAATAAATTGCTTTCCCCTCCAGAAAGGATTAAATACCGATTTATAAATTACTACTCTAACTGGATTTTTTATTCCTTAGAAAGTTTAGTGGTTTGGAAATAAATTTTACCTCACCTACAATTTTAGTGTTGACCTACATATGAATATCTGTGTTGATAATGGACCGTTTTGAAATTTAAGATATTTATGTGGATATGCTATCTCACCATTTTAAATAGAAAAGTTTGTTAGAGAACATTGTCGTATAAGCTGTATCTTAACATTTTTCACCGAACAGATACTTACTTTGCCTAATTCTGATTTCATTTTCTTTGTCAATATCAGGGATTTTTGCCGTCAAGATGAAAAGTGTAATTATTACTTTAGTTTGGATGCAGATGTTGTTTTGAAAAATCCAAGGACATTAAAAATTTTGATTGAACAAAACAGGTAGTATTTAAAATTCAGTATTTAATTATTAAAATGTTAATCATTTCCCATGACTATGTATGTAAGGTATTGTTTTTCAAACACACTTTACTTATCTGTGTTTATCAAACAGGGAACTCACAGTAGGTTATTTTCTAAACTTTGTAAACTTTCAAATTGAATTACTTGATTTTCTTCTAAAGGAGTCAAGCAGAAAACAACCTCAAAACAATTAGGAATATTTACTGTTAGTCACAAAGTTACAATCACAAATGTAATGTTTATCAATTATATTTGACCTATTTTTTCTATTAAAAGCTATGTGAAATTTCTGTGTATCTCATACCAATAAAATTTTAAATTGTTTTATTCCCTATAATTTTTAAAGTAGAATTCCATAATACTTTTAGATAAAAGTCTGATTATTGTATACAGAGTTGTTGTTCTAAGAATCAAAAGAAATTTCATAGGTACAAATTATTTCACAGTTAGATCTTAGTAGCTTTTTTCCTTAATACCGTACTAATTACCACCGGAAAATACTTGTTTCTATTTAAGTGAATGGAATGGAAAAAGCCACCATGTAGATCCACTTGTAATGTTAATGTTCACATGTTGTTACTATTTCTGCTCCTACTGGTACCAGCCCACGATTAATGTAAAAGTACTAAGAGCCAGGTACTTAACATATATAAATGGGATTATTTTTCATTACAGATAAAATGTTTAGCAGATGAAATGCTAGAATAACTGCTTTTAGTTTGGTGAATAATATACATGAAAAATCTTACTTTATTTATAAAAGATGTTACTACAGTTTGTCAATTTGAGAACTCATGGCTTTTACTTCAAAATCTGAGACTTCTCAGAAGCCATCTATATATTCAGCCCCACACTTTGAAGATAGCTGTCTATAAATTGCAGGTAATTTTCCAAAATATATGAATAAGGTTTTGATCTTCAGGAAAAGCAGTTAGGTTACCCTAGAGATAGCAGATAGAGTTGTAATTTTAACTCATAAAACCCAGGGAAATTCTTTTTCTTGAATTTGCAGTATTCATTTCCTCTGAATTTGATTGAAATGCCGTAATGTATAATGCATACATGCTTTTTAAAAAACATTTTTATTGTGAAATACATATAACTAAAGAAAGCACAATAATTTTCAAAGTACGTTTTAACGGACTTAGAGTAGTTAAAGAACAGGTTTCATAGTTTGGTGGTGTGGGTTACCATTCCACATTTTCAGGTTTGTCCTTCTAGTACTCCAAAACATGGAAAGCTAAAAGATACGTCACTATAATGATTCAGCAGCCATACTCGTTTGTTAAATCCTATCTCCTCTGTTGTATCTCCTCCTTCTCCTTTGATCCTATTCCTTATTTATAGGGGTCCTTGGGCTATGCCCATTCTAACTTTTTCATGTTGAAAAGGGGTGTCAGCATCTAGGAGAGGGTAATGAAACTAGAGGAGGTTCCTGGAGAGGCTGGCCCCTCTGGGTGTCAGGGCTAAACTGATCCCAGGAATCCTCTTGAGGTTATTATAGATTTCAGGAAAGTAAACTTAGTAATGGCACTTGTAGAGTCTCAGTTAGAGCCCTAGGCATTCTTTAGAGTTAACAGGAATGACCTTAGTTGAGGTGTGGCAAACCATGGCAATTAGCAATATCTAGCTGCAGCTTACATAAGAGTCACCTCCCTAATACTCTCTCAACTCTATTGGAACTCTCTTAGCCACTGATACCTTATTTTGCTATGTTTCTTCCCCCTTTTAGTATGGAAGACGGTGTTGATCCCACTGTCCCAGGGCCAGTCTCAACCCTGGGAGTTATGCCCTCCACTGTCAGGCTTGCACTCCTGATTTTCATGAACAGTAGGGTAGGGTAGTAATTTTCTTGCACATATGCTTTGAAAAATATTTAGATGTTTTTATTTTATGACTTTGTTTTTGGTACTTAATAACTATTCTCTTAGTAAATTACTTAATGAATCCGTGGTATGTATTTACCACATCACTCCTTAGTATTAAGCTAGCAGTTTATCACTGCTAAGAAAGAAAACTTTTCTTTTTTTTTTTTTTTTAAAGGAAAGACAGAGAGAAGGAAGGAAGGATAGAAGGAAGGAAGGAAGGAAGAAAGGGAAACATTTCCAAACATTTTCTTGCTTTATTGTATTTTGTTTTTCCGTTTTTGTTACATGGGCTGGGGCCGGGAATCGAACCGAGGTCCTCCGGCATAGCAGGCAAGCACTTTGCCCGCTGAGCCACCGCGGCCCACCCAAGAAAACTTTTCTTATACATAACATCCCAACTGTCACCTGGGGGCCCCTGACTCTGGAAGGGCCTTTGCAACCCAATTTATACCTCCTGTTCCAATTAGCAACAATTTAAGTTCTTTGATAGCTATGGCTTTTGCTTCTTTATCCAGCCATGTGCTTTCCGTAAGAAATTAATATACACAAAGAATTTCATGAAATTTAATGACCCGACTAAAGGTTGGAGAAAGCAGGAGAAGGTTTCATCCTAAGGCCTGTGGCTTTTCAGTATTTCATCAGCTCTCTTCTCCCTCTCCTCTTCTCGTCTCTGCTATTCACTACTTTTCTCCAAATTTTAGTTCTTCACTTTAATATTGCAGTTCATCCTCCCCCAGCAATTACCCTTGTATTTCCATACCTGAAACACTGAGTCACATAGCACATAGATTTTGGTTTTCCAAATTTCTGGACGCAACCCTCTTTAGGAAATAATTGGGATTATACAAGATTTTTTTTCTCCACTAAATTTTTTATTTTGTCAGTTATTGGCATTGAATTATCATTCCCTAAATTAATGTAATCAGTAGATCCTAATTTGCATTAGTAATTTCAATGTTGTACTTTTTTTAACAAAACAAAATATAACTGTATCAGGTTAGTAATTTTTCATTTAAAAAGGAACCACGAGAAAGAAAACAAAACTATTATTTTGTACACTGTGTTTACCTGTTTTGTTTCACTTTACTCTGAGTGAAAGAGAAAGGGCCCAGCTGGTGTTTGTAAGGCCAGGCTTTGTGAAATAGGTTGTTCTGGAGAACGATTATTTCATAAACTTCTTTGTGGGGGAATTGTACGAGCTTTCCTTAACAACTATGGGCAGCGCAACAGTTCACTTCATTTTGGAACTAATTCCAGAGGAACCTGAGAATTACAAATAAATTGTAAATTAGATTTCCATAGGGAGAAATCTGGTATGTTTTTAATTTGTAACATGTGCTTGTCTCAGAGAGACCACTTACCTGGGAAGTCGTGAGACAGAAATTTGGCAGTTACCCCTCTATTTTCTAAATAAAGAAAAATGTTCATGTTGTCAGGGCTAGCTTACTATAATCATAACCCATTTTAAAAGTCACAAAAATATGTAAATGTACATTAAAGTGCTTGAGGATTTCATTTAAGGAAACCTGGCCTAGTTAGAAATGTGTTGATCATCTTCATTCATTTGTGTTTCAAAAAATATTTATCGGCTACTTTAATGTCTAAGGGGCCGTTCTGTCTGTCTGATGGAAATGGCATTATTTGATTTCATTTGGTATACTTTCTGAAATACTTGAAATAAATTTAAATAAGATTAAACAATTACAGTAGTTTCATTTTTTGTATGGTAATATAGTACTTTTTACAGTCATTTAAAAACTTTTATTAGTATTTTAAATTATTTTTTCTTTTTCTTTTTTTTAAGTCATTATTGAAAGTTAGCAGTATATTCATTTAAGAAAAGGTACTGGAAAGAACTTCCTCTTTTTTTTTTTTTGATCAATGACATACATGCTGAATTAATTTTATTGTTAGATATCATGCCAAGTTCAAAATACTTAATTCTCGATTAGTTAAAAAATAAGCTAATCCATAAATAAATATTTTTTTTCTCTCTTCGTTTAGGAAGATCATTGCTCCTCTTGTAACTCGTCATGGAAAGCTCTGGTCCAACTTCTGGGGAGCCCTGAGCCCTGATGGGTACTATGCTCGAACTGAAGATTATGTGGATATTGTTCAGGGAAGTAGAATGTAAGTTACTTGATTAAATTTCCTAGGAGAAAATAACAGAATCTACAGATGTGGTCCTCTTAATATTAATTGAAAACATTTGTTATTTTTCATCTGTTTCCTTTGTGTTTGATGGAAGTGTGAGTCTGGAGACATTTTGAATACTAGTATAAAATTGATAGATATTTTTAATTGCTTTTAAAGTTCCATATCTTCAAATGAAGAAACTCCTTATGGTGGGAGATGCCAATCGACAATATATGGCCACCATGGGTCGCCATCTTGTTGCTGGTAGAGGAGATAAAAAGTTTGGAAAGAGAGTTTAGCTGTAATTTAGAGGCAGAATGAGGGTTGTTTTAATAATTTTTAAAAATTATAGCAAGCAAACAAACATAGCACCAACAATCAAAAGCTTCCTAATTTTCCCTAATTGCATGAGTCTTCTGCCATAGTGAAACAGCTAATATTTTGCTTTAAAGAACAGTTTCTTCACCAATATCTGGTTTCCGTTTCTAGAATTTGAGGAGAATCTACTTGGTACAAAGTGTTGCATGATTGATATTTATTTCAGGGACAACATTTTATATTTTCAAACTAAAAAACAATCACAACTGAATTTATTATGCTAAGGTAATATCAGAGAGGAATGCCAGTCATTGCTTTATTTTTCATAAAAAGTGACTGAGTCTGTAAGTGCTTTGTCTTCATTTTCAGACATGTCAGCCCAGTTAAAAAGGGAAAACATACTTTTGTGATTATAAATATAAAAATAAATAAACTTACAAATTTAGAAAAAATTATATGCTTCTAGATGAAGAGTTAAGTGGTGGAAATATTTTTTTGTTTGTAAAATAATTAATAAGTATAGAACACTTTAATTTGAATGATTAAACATGATAAAGGGTTTTGTTGGCTGCTGTTAGGAAGCCTACAAACAGCAGTTGCCTTCTTGACCAACTGGGGGAAGAGAGAAATGAGACAAAATAAAGTTTCAGTGGCTGAGAGATTTTAACAGAGCTGAGAGGTTGTCCTGGAGGTTATTCTTATGCATTATGTAAATACCCCTTCTTAGATGATGGTGTATTGGAGTTGCTCGAGGGCAGTGCCCTGTAACTGTTGAACTGTGTTCCAGTAGCACTGATTCTTTTTTTTTCAAATTTTTTTTAATGTATAATATAACATGCACAAAGCAAAGAAAGAAGAAAGCAACAATTTTCAAAACACTCTTCAACAAGTAGTTACAGAACCAATCCCAGAGTTTGTCATGGGCTACCATTCCATCATCTCGGATTTTTCCTTCTAGCTGCTCCAGAACACTGGAGGCTAGAAGGACTATATATATATATTATCATCACAATTGGCTTCTTATATGTATATATATATATTATCATCACAATTGGCTTCTTTCTCTTTTTTGTGAAAAATAGCATATATACAAAAAAGCAATAAATTTCAAAGCATATTGCAACAGTTAGTTGTAAAGCAGATTTAAGTGTTTGGTATGAATTACAGTTCTACAATTTTAGGTTTTTACTTCTAGCTGCTCTAAGATACTAGAAACTAAAAGAAATATCAATATAATTATTCGGCAGTCATACCCATTTGTTAAACCCTGCCTTCTCTGTATGACTCCACCATCACCTTTGATCTTTCTCCCACTCTTTAGGGGTATTTGGGCTATGCTTATTCTAACTTTTTCATATTGGAAGGGGCTGTTGATAATATGGGATTGGGGGATGGAACTAGTTGATGTTCTGGAAGGGCTGGCCCCTCTGCATTTCAGGACTTATCTGGTCCAAGGACCCATCTGGAGGGTGTAGGTTTCTGGAAAATTACCCTAGTTCATGGAACCTTTGTAGAATCTTATGTAACACCGTAGGTGTTCTTTATGGTTGGCTGGAATGGTTTTGTTTGGGGTTTGTCAAATTATGGTAGGTAGCAGTGTATAATTGAAGCTTACATAAGAATGATTTCCAGAGTAACCTCTCGATTCTTTTGAACTCTCTCAGCCTCTGATACCTTATTTGTTACACTTCTTTTCCCCCTTTTGACCAGGATGGCATTGTTGATCCCATGGTACCAGCAAATTCCTCCCTGGGGGTCATCTCCCATGCTGCCATGGAGACTTTCACCCCTGAATGTCATATCCCACATAGGGGGAGGCCAATAATTTGGGTTTAGGTAGAAGGAGACCACATCTGAGCAACAAATAGGTCCTCCAGAAGTAACTCCTAGGCATACCTATAGGTAGGCTAAGCTTCTTTGCTACATACATAAGCTTCACAAGAGTAAGCCTCAAGATCAAAGGCTTGGCTTTTTGATTTAGGTGTCCCTGATGTTTGACACAGTATCAGGGGTTTCTCCTGTTGGTCAAGTTTAGTAGCTGCATATTTTTTCTCCCATCTCTCAAGGGACTTTGCCAGTACTTTTTTTGATTATCTGCTTATATACTCTGGGATGTGTCCATGCGTTACATTAAGCTATGCAGGATTAAAGGCCCTCATTCTTATATGGGCTCCCTGTGTTTGTATTGTTTACATGATCTATCTAGACAGTTTGGGTTAGATTTTGTGCTAAAGAACAGTAGCCTTAATTCTTGAAGATGATTTTGTAACTGTATAGCTTCTATGAGGTGACCATATGATGGTGAAAACTTGTGTCTGATGCTCCTTCTATCCAGGATATGGACAGCTGAGTAAAAAAAATAAGGATAAACAATAAATATTAGGGGGGATAAAGGGTAAACATTTGGGTACATTGAAATACTTGTGTTGAGTGATAGAGAAGGGGAAGAGTACGGGATATATGAGATCTTTTCTTCTTTTTATTTGTTTTTCTGGAGTGATAGAAATGTTTTAAAAATGATCATGGTGGTGAATATACAACCATGTGATGATATTGTGAGCCACTGATTGTATACTATGGTTAGACTGTATGTGTGTGTAGATTTCTCAATAAAAATACTTTAAAAAACAGAGAAAGCATGGGTCTCCATCTTTATGGTCCAGGAATAGGCAGCAGCTTCTTTGATATAACATCAAAAGCAGAAGCAAAAAAAAAAAAAAAGAAAAAAAGAAAATGGGGAGGTGTGTACTTTATCAAAATAAAAAGCTTTGGTACCACAAAGCACACAATAAAGAAAATAAAATACAACATAGAATGGGAGAAATATTTTGCAAATCCTAATTCTGATAAGGGACTTGCAGATAAAATATGAAAAGAACTCTTGAAATGCAGTAAAAATACAAATAACTTATAAAAAACAAAGACGCATGAGCTGAGAAAATACTATTATGATCATATTCTATTGTTTCAGTGTATTTTTATTGGTTCTGGGAGGTCTTTAGATCACATGCCTGCTGTTGTCTGTGGGTGGCAGAAATAAGGGTACCAGAATGGAATTCACGTTTCATTTAAGTCATAGACCCCCATCATTTTCTGTCTTTATCGTCTAATGTATAAGGAAAAGAATCTGGTAAAGGCCTTTGACATGATCAATGTGAGAATATGCCTCATGCTTAAAAGCTACATGAAGGGCATGTATGTATATATATGTTTTTCCCTTCAAAATTGAAATGGTAGGCACTCTTTCTGAAGTCAGCTGTATTCTTTTTAAGGCCAATTCCTTTGAGACTAGTCTGTAAGCTAAAATGGTCATATACCTTTCAATGTTTAAACTGCATTTCCTTGGTCAAGATTTTCTTATTCTGTTCTCAAAAGTAACTGGGTGCAGCCCTTGAAGGAAAACGTTTCCTATGCTGATTATTAGGAAATGAGTCATGTTCAGAGTGAGGAGGTTGGTGTGGGAAAGAGTAAAGGACAAAAGAAACCATGTCTCTCTACACTCATGTACTTCCAGCTTATTTCTTCACACCTTCCTTTTTCTGTAAAACATTTCTGCAAAAGATTCTAGTGAGCGTGAATGGAATATATTTTAGGAGAATTTTAGGCTGCATTCAGTGGTGTGTGGGAAAAATGTCTAAAAACCAACTCTCAGTGGTACGGGAGGAAATGTGCTCTGATTTGTAGTGCTTGTCACTTTGTGTGATGTAAATACTTCTACCATGCCCAATTCCAAGCTTATGTTGTGATGTCTCTGAACATGGACTTGGGAAGAGATGCCAAAATCATCTCTCAGGAGCTAGTGGGAGCCAGCTTAGCATATACCATTGGCTGTATTCTGTTAGTTATCAAACAACTCAGTCTTACATGCAAACACGTTCTGTATAGCAAATACTATGCTCTTTACTGCCATAACTGAGGGATGACAGCCAAAATGCCAAATTTATAACTGAAATTTATCTAGAGAATGGTTTGTCTCCTAAATCTCAAAAACCTGTGGTGTACACCAATTAATCTCATTAACCAGAGATTAACTTTCATAAATAACATATGTAAACTTTATGAAAGTCAATCATAACATAAAGTACTTAGATATAAATATGTTAAATATAGGTGATAACTAAGAATATTGGCAGCTACCTTTGGAAGAATGACTGGTGATTATAAAATAAGTTGTGTACCCTCAATCTTGGGGTTTTCCTCTATGAAAATTATTTCTGCAAAGGAAAGACTAAGCCTAGTTAACATTATGCCTAAGTGTTACCCCCAGAGAACCTCTTGTGTTGCTCAGATGTGGGCTTTCTCTCTAAGCCAAGTTGGCAGGTGAACTCACTGCCCTCCCCGCTACGTGGGTCCTGACTCCCAGGGGTGTAAATCTCCCTGGCAGCATGGGAAAGAACTCCCAGGATTCACTGGGACCTGGCATCACGGGATTGAGAAAGCCTTTTTGACCAAAAAGGGGAGAGAGAAATGAGACAAAATAAAGTTTCTGTGGCTGAAAGATTTCGGAGTCGAGAGGTTATCCTAGAGGTTATTCTTACGCATTATATAGATACCCTTTTGGATCCTTTATGGTGTATTGGAGAGGCTGGAGGGAAGTACCTGAAACTGTTGCACTGTGTTCCAGTAGCCTTGGTTCTTGAAGATGATTGTGTAAGGATAGAGCTTTTACAATGTGACTGTGTGATTGTGAAAACCTTGTGTCTGATGCCCCTTTCATCCAGGGTATGGAAAGATGCGTAAAAAAATACGGATAAAAATAAATAAATAATAGGGGTGATAAGTGGCTAAACTAAATTGGGTCGATTGAAATGCTAGTGGCCAATGAGAGGGAGGAGTAAGGGGGATGGGATATATGAGTTTTTTCTTTTTTATTTCTTTTTCGGAGTGATGCAAATGTTCTAAAAATGATCATGGTGATGAATGCACAACTATGTGATGATACAGTGAACCACTGATTGTACTACCATGCATGGACTGTGTGTATGTGAAGATTTGTTAACAAAAATATTTTAAAATAAATGAATAAATGAAAATACAAAAAATTAAAAAAAAATCTCATGCATGTGTGTGTACATGTACCAAATATCATTAACTGTATGATATTGTGTACACAATAATTTATATGTTAATTTTAAAAGCATTACCAAACTTACTTTTAAAACTTAAAAATAAAACTTTTTTTTTTATTGTGGTATTTTGAATGTCTTCTCTTTACTTTCAGAGGGGTGTGGAATGTCCCATACATGGCTAACGTGTACTTAATTAAAGGAGAGACACTGCGATCTGAAATGAGCGAAAGGAACTATTTTATCCGTGATAAATTGGATCCTGATATGGCTCTTTGTCGAAATGCTAGAGAAATGGTAAGGTTTATGATGATGGCCTGCTTGAGTATTCCTGTGACATGGCTTGCTTTCCCAGTTGGTATGTCACTGTGTTTCAGTGTCCTTTGTCTTTCCAACTTGAAAGTACTAGCCAATTTTTTTGCTTTTATATTGGAAAATCAGAAGCAATTTTGTAGAATAATATTTTAATATTTACCTATAGCAAAAAATTTGAAAAATGTTAGTTTTGATAACCAGGTTAATTCATAAGAAATAGATTTTTGACAGCAAATACGGAGCTTATTTAAGTCAGGTTTGTGTCTTTAAGTATTTTTCTTTACTTCTGTTTGAAAATCTATAGTGAAAATTTGACCAAATTAAAATTAATTAGATAAAATTGGTGAAATGTTCATTTACTTATTTAAGAAGTACAAACATTTTTCTGAAATCAATGTCCATATTTTCTCTAAGTAGATGTGCTTTATATGTCATTAACTTCACAGACAAGCAGGCTCCTTACCACTAAACTGGGAGAAGTGTTACAATATGGTGTACTTTAATTTATGTGAAAAATTGGTGATACATTGCTGTTTTACAAATATACTTTTATTGTAAAACTTCAATGACTGCAGAAAATAAAGTTTGCATTTCAAAATGCATAAATATGTTTCAAAGCCTATTAATATGATTTTCTGGTTTATAAATTATAGGGTTATTTCTTTAATTCCATATTTCTATAAGCAAGTATGAAAAATCAGAAAAGTTGGCAAGTATTTTTTCTCTTAGTTTAACAAGGCATGTTTTGTTGGAGAATATTTGTTTTTCCTACACAGCTATGTGTATCATTTTTTTGAATATCCTCAGTAACTGTGATTGTAATTTGTGCTCATGTTTGGCTAATTTGACCGAACAGCGCATCCTGGAATGGCCTCTCACATTTTTGTTTGTTTGTTTTAATTTGTGCCTAATGAAAGTTTTACTAAGGAATGAGCTTGGATTTTTGTTTGACCAAAAAAAAAAGAAGGAACAAAAGGGCTGGTGTTATTTCTTTATGTGTTTGCTATGAGCTTTGCTTGTTCTGCATGTTGTCACAAATGACATTTCAGAATGCCAGCTTTTGATCAAGGGCTGTTATTTTTGTTTACCTAAGAATACCTGAAAGAGAGGAGGTGTGCAGGTTGACTTACCTGATGCTTCTCTTCATTTTAGACTTTACAAAGGGAAAAAGACTCCCCTACTCCGGAAACATTCCAAATGCTCAGCCCCCCAAAGGTGTTATTTTCATTTATTTGTATTTCTTTTTGTTTATATTAGATACAGTTTATTGCCTAGCAGTAAAGTTTCTTTAAGAGCCTTCTTTCCATTTAACATGGTAAAATGTTGGTATTCATTCATTCTTAATTTGTGTGTGTGTGTGTGTTTGTGTGTTCATGTGTGTTTGAGGGAGGGCATTATGTGATATTCAGTGTTTGTTTATTTGGGGGCTGGTTTACATTTTATATTTTTAATGTGATAGAGTTAAATCCAAGTCCTTTTTACTAGTTTTTCTAGATCTTTTTCCTTTTTAAGGAAGAGAAGAGGTGCTAGTGGGTATACAGTACATTTTGATAAAAACGAGGTGTTGGGCACTCTTCATTGACTTCTTTTATTAATCTGTAACCCTTTTACCATTAAAACAGGTACAAAAAGAAACTACCTTACCTTAGTGATGTTTGTCACTTTTATTTGGTTTGTAACAAGTATGTGAGACTAGTTTTCTCCAGCTACTTTATAATGCAGTGCTAGTTACTGTGTTCAGATTCACACATCAGGGCAATACATGAATAAAGTAGACTGATGATGAAATAATATTGACATTTTGAATGTTTTTTTTAAATGTGACATTGCCTTCTTTGAAAGGAAAAGAAGCCAAACAGGTACAATTTATTGCATTTTGGTGTCTTAAAATTATTTCCGCTTTCAAACAGGAATTTCTTTTCCAATGTCTTCATCTAGGATCAATGAGACAGTGATAAAACAATCCATTCTTCTCTTCTTTTTTTTTTCAGTTGAGTGGCAGTGCTATCAGTTAGTTTTGTGTGATGTCTAATTTTATCATTAATCAAAATTTCATTTCTTTTATTTTAAATCTTACATGTTTTTATATGAAAAGTAAAAATGCATGTTCACGAATGAAACATAGAAATTGATGTAAATATCTTCTATTTTTAAATTTATTTGCCCATACTTTAAGATTGTTAATACTATTATTTTTTGGTATGTAGGGCATGTTTATGTACGTTTCTAACAGAGATGAATTTGGAAGGCTATTATCAACTGCTAATTACAATATTTCCCATTATAACAATGACCTCTGGCAGATTTTTGAAAATCCTGTGGTATGTATTTCATACTCAACTTTATTCTTTTACTTAATTTCCTGCAGTTCTAAATGTATATAGATTAGGTAATAAAATGAAAATGTGATAAGAGGTTTTTTAAAAAGAACTGATACATTTCGTGACTTCTAGAATAAGTCTAAACTTGACCAAGAACTTTTAAAATAAAACATATTTTGGGTAAGGAATTAATCAGTTTCCTTGATTTCTTCCAATATTTTTATTTTATTTGTTTAAAAGCGCCATCTAATTATTAATCCCAATTTCATAAAAATGCTTACAATACATTATTTCTTTCCTTAAAGATTTGAATTATATAGGAATTAACTCCTCTATTTATTTGATAGAAAGAATAGCCTTGAATAATCCTCTCTTGTATTACTATTTATTACTTTCCCTCTCTCTAGTAAAAGTTTTCAGTTACGGAGACCCAATCCATCTGATGAAAATTGTCTTTTATCTTTTTTAAAAGTAGTTGAAACCGAGTAATGGTAAATTTAATAGCCTCTAAATGCTTTATTGAATAATAAAATTTTATCTCTTGACAATTTTATATTTTAAAAGTTCTTTTCTTCCATTTTACCTGCATATTTTCATCTTTTATAAAAGCAGAATTGAAACGTGGCATTTTATAATGAGAGTAGAATCACATATTTTAATTTGATGCTAAATCATTTCTTGTTTTAAGGATAGAATTATTTGATTTCTTGGGTAATATTAGATTCCTGGTAAAATGTTCTCAATTAAATCCTGAATTGTAGAAGTTTGTGTAGCATTCAAATCTTTGGGCGGCAATAAAAATATCAGAATTAAGTAGGAAGTGCTTTTCTTTTGGTTGATTTGCTTTATTCTTTGGAAAATTCGCCTGATTGAGATGCCTCACGAAGGATAACTACATAGCAAAATATTTAATGACTCTCCAATCATCAGAATGTCAAATTAGTAAACTCAAGTTTGCTCAATAATGCTTAAAATGTGGTCTAAACTGAAAAGTTAATATGTATGCCTTAATGTAAATTCCTATGGACTTTTTTTTAGCTTCAAAAAAAAATCAATATTGATATGTAGGAAAAAATACTGCAAAGAAATTTCCTGAAGTAATATGGGTAATTATCTTTAATTTTCCCCATATCTTCCATAATAGAAATGTATTTATCTTAGAATCAGAAAATGAATAAATAGTAGAAGAAATAATGAGATAATCTGATCCTTATTAATATTAACCATGAGTAAATTAGTGTTATGATTATTATTACAGAATTTGAAAATAGTTCCTTCATATAAAAAATGACTGTATTACTATGGCTAGAGATACAGGACACTAAGAGTGCCACATAAATTTGTCATGGCCTTCTGAAATCTGACCTCAAAAGATACATTTCATATAAATACTTTTGGCACATATGTTGATGGGATTATTTTGAACCTTGGCTCAGTTCTTCTCTAATTAATTTCTGTATTTTTACTTGGTAAAGAAAAAATTAAGAATTTTCTTTAAATAGTCTAAAAATATCTTAAGGAGAGATCTTTTGTGATATTTAAATCACTACATATTTTAATATATATACTCTAACTTATAAATAAGCAAAATGTATTTGCCTTATAAATGGAATAAGTCACTTGATTAAGTAAAAGAATTCTTAGTTTATGTTGAAAATTTGAGGTATCTTACGTGTGGCTTATGTGCTAGAGATTGGTCAAAGAAAAGAATCATTTTCCTGAATTCAACAGGGAGAGGAGCTGTCAGTGTATATCCTATGCCCTAATTTCTGTAACTGACAAAACTGAGGTTTTTAGTAATTCCATGATAACTATTTGATAAATTTTAAACATTAAAGTACAGGCAGAAAACTGTAAACTCATTTAAAATATCAAAATTATTTTAGATTAATTTGCCTTAGAAGTATAAGTAAGAGTCTGGGTAATTAACTTTTATGAATATTTGTTGGTAGGATATTGTTCTTTATCTTTCAGGTTTTTGAAATTTTTATTAATAAAACCAATCAACATATAATATGAACATTCTTTTTTTCATCACATAGTTGTATATTCATCATCATGATCATTTCTCAGAATATTTGCATCAATTAAAGAAATAAAAAGAAAACAGAAAAAAAATTCATACATACTATACCCCTTACCCCTCCCATTCATTGATCACTAGCATTTCAATCTACTGAATTTATTTTAACATTTGTTTCCCCTATTATTTATTTTTAATCCATATGTCTTACTCATCTGTCCATAAGGTAGATAAAAGAAGCATCAGACACAAGGTTTTCACAATCATGTCTTTCAGTTTTAAGCACATAATTTGCCCACCTCTGTGTGTATACATAGGATATGGTGCACAAATCTAATCACTATAAGATTACCAAGTTTTAAGATCCTGAGGTATAAAACTTTGTTTTAGTTTCCTAGGTTGCTCAAGCAAATACCACAAAATGGGTCTGGTTAAACAACAGGAGCTCATTCACTCATGGTTTGAGGTTAGGGAAAAAAGTCCAAATCAAGGCATCATCGCGGCATCATGGAGGCGATGCTTTCTCCCCAGCGACAGTGACATCCGCGGGCTGGCTGCTGCTCTCCTTGGTTTGATCCTCCGCTGTGGCATGGCCAGGCACATGGTAGTGTCTGCTGGTCTCTCCTTCCTCTCTGGGTTCCGACTGATCCTCTGGCTGTCTTTCTGAATTTCATTCTGTTTTTAGAAGACTCCAGTAATATAACTAAGATGCATTCTGATTGAGGTGGGCCACGCCTTAACTGAAGTAACCGCTTTAAAAGTTCCTGCTTACAATGGGCTCACACCCACAAGAACGGATTAAATTTAAGAACAAGCATGTTTTTCTGAGGTCCATACAACTTCATAACTATAAATTTCATATTTTCATAGACTAATATGATCATACACAGATTTAGGCAAAGACTAAAATGTAAACTGTGGTCTCTGAAAATTCCTGTTTTCTCTACTACATGTAGTCATAAACTGTCCAAAATGTATAAAATGCATGTACCTATATTTTCCAGTAAAATATTTATAAAATGTATTTGCTTTAATCTCTGCAATTAATTTGTTTTTCTTTTTGTAGGACTGGAAGGAAAAATATATAAACCATGATTATTCAAAGATTTTCACTGAAAATTTGGTTAAGCAGGTTTGTATTAATGATTATTATGATCTATAGAGAATTTTTTACCATTTTTTCCATAAAGCAATGTTATTAAGGTAATGCTATTTTAGATGGCTTGCTGTGAAACATACTTTAGATATAATTAATAAGGTCAATTGCCAGTTACACAATTTTAAGAATCACGTAATTGGGGGTGCAAGGGTAGTTCAGTGGTAGAATTCTCGCCTGCCATGCAGGAGAGCCAGGTCTGATTCCAAGCCCATGTACTTCCCCAAAAACAAGCAAACAAAGAATGAAAAAGCAAACAAAAATTCAACAAACGGTGCTGCAATAATGGGATACTCACATGGAAAAAGATTGAAGTGTGATCTCTGCCATACAGCATAAAAAGAAAGAATCACATAATTGTAAAAATGTAGCATATAGAGATTAGCAATGTTTTTGAGATCATGCCTCTTTTAAGCAGACTCAAGTGTCAAGGTTTTCTTAAACCACTAAAAGCAGTGAACCATGGACAGATCTCTGGTGTCAAGTTATTTCAGTTACGGTTTATTGTAGAAAGAGATTGGACTCCAAGAGTCATTTCTCATTGGGATTTTTTAATATAAAAATGAACTCTACTTCAGAATTGTTCATAATTGTTTCTAATGCTTTATTTCAGAGAATGTAAGATTCATCAGTTCTGAGATGCACCATTATTTTATGTACTAGGATAAAGAAAATAATATTGCCAATTAAAATGTAATATTTTCCAGTCAGAAATTTTTAGACTTATTACATCTCTTAGCCTCAATAAGACATAGATGTTAGCATATGACCTGGTATAATGTACACAAAACAACCTTTCATTTCAATGCTAAATCACAGTGTAAACACTTCGGAAGGCACTTCAAAGGGCAGGACAGCTCAACAAGTGCAGCATCCGCTAAGGTAAAGGAAAGGAAGATTTGACCAAGGCTATATATGTACTGTGATATTACAGTACTGTGTAATATTACAGTGATATTACAACTGTATCTCAGTGGCTGCTTTGTTGATCATGATTGTAAGATGTATCTTGATTTCACAAATGTTAAAATGTGAAGTATTAGAAACTGTTAAAACAAACCAGTTATTGCTTGTAACAGTCCTCATCTTTCACTTTTAAACACACATGTATTTACCCAGCTCTATGTAAATGAGTGGATTGTAGCATACAAATCTAATAGCTTTAGAGTACTCAAGTTTCAAAATCCTGAAATAAAAATTTCATGTTGCACAGGAGAGGAGCATACATAGAATCAGCCAAGGTTTAAAACATAAACTATTGTTTCTGCAAATTCCTCTTTTACTCAGTATGTGAGTGATATGAGTCATCCATAAATTGAATAGTTTCTAAAACTGTTTATATTTTATATTAATATTTCAATTTGCACAGTGTTATTTATATGTCCGTAATTTGGGACAAACCTTAAACAATATCTAAGTGAGATCTGTATTTGGGTAATCTGTCTTAATTTGAAATGCCATTTATTATTTGAAAGATACATATGTTAATCTTCTGATTGTGCCGTTCATATTTTATAACCTTGTCCAGATGTCTTTTGGTTCCCCATATTTTCTGCAAAAGCCTGTGATGAGTTGGTGGAAGAAATGGAGCGTTTTGGCCAGTGGTCTGGGGGGAAGCATCATGTAAGCTGCACTTCACTTTTCCGCATAGAACTACAATATGAGGCGGTGGTGGCTGGGGCGGGGGTGGGAGAGAGGTAGATATTTTTAACTCAGAGAGATGTTCTTTTTGCTACTTAGACCCGAATGTTCTTTTTGCTGTCTAGACCTAAATGAACTGGCTTGTTCAGGGTGTCAGGAGAACTCTGTTTCAGATCTAATTCTGAAGTCATTTAATCTGTCTGTGCATTGCTTTGGCATCTGTGCACATAATGATACTGATGGTCTCTAAGTAAAGATCTGCCTTTACTGGGGCTCTGCTCTTTTCCAATGCCTCTCTTTACTCCTTGCACTTTGGTAGTGAGCCATGAAAATACTAAGACAAATCCTTTCTGCTTGACTGCCAAAACTATTTTTTGTGCATGTAAATGGAGGGAGGAGAGTTCTGTTTGAATGCCTTTGATAAATTCAGATGTGCATTTGCAATCAAATACTTGGCAAGAAGCATTACTGCCAGTTTTTTTTTTTTTTCCTTTGCTTTGAGAACCCATAGATGCCAGCTCCTAACAAGACCAAGGAGTTTTGCTGGCAGAC
Organism: Tamandua tetradactyla; assembly: GCF_023851605.1. NCBI lineage: Eukaryota > Metazoa > Chordata > Mammalia > Pilosa > Myrmecophagidae > Tamandua > Tamandua tetradactyla. Next base: position 38,629,119 of record NC_135331.1, on the reverse strand, counting down.
CCTGGGAAGTTACTGTCTCTGCTCAATCAAAGGTCCTGTCTAGCTAGCTATTCTGATCAAGGAGAGGGAAGTACAGAGTATGTGAAAGAACTTGAAGTGAGCAAGTTGTAGAGAAATGGAAAGCAGTGTGTTTGAGTTTTCTTGGATGCTCATGCGAATGGGCTTAAACAATGGGAATTTATTAGCTCATGATTTTGAGGCTAAGAGAAAATGCAAATCAAGGCTTAGTTAAGGAGCTGCTGTCCTCTGGAAGACCAGCATTCTGGGGCTGGCTGCCAGTGAGCCTTGGTCCTTGGCTCCTGGCTCATGGCAGGGCACATGGTGGCCTCTCCTGGCTGCTCCCTTCTCTTCTGGATTCCATTGACTTTCAGGTTCTTGCTTCTGGAGGCTTTTTTTCTCTCTCCCTGAATTTCATTCTGCTTATAAAGGACTCCAGTATTAGGATTAAGACCCATTCTGATTGGGCTGGGCACACCTTAATTAAAGTAAGCTCATCAAAAACTTTACAGCAGATTCACATCCACTGGAATGGATTAAGTTTAAGGACATGTTTTTTCTGGGGTGCATCACTCCAAACCACAGCAGAGTGATTGAAGGACTTTGGGTATCACACAATGAAAGTGAGGAACATAGCCGTGAAAGGTTGTTTTCAGTGGCAGGTAATTCCCTGGGTATATAAATGGGGCTTATGTGCATCTGCAGCTGAGATTGCCTGAAAAGTAACTATAAAAAACTCTTTTTTGGAGGGATGGGGAGCTTAAAGAAGTCAGATTTATTTACTTTATTGTCTAACTTTGCATATATATTAAATAAATTCAAAAGGAGCCCACTAACTCTGCAGTACATTAAATCACAGTTGATAAATTTACAAAATGATGTTATTTTTATTGTTTTGCAATTAAATCAGATAGCATACCATAACTGAATAACTGTTATTTGATCTTGTGGTTGAAAAACACCAGGGTAATGTCAAATGTGAATTGCATGCGGCGCCCTTTAGGATTTCATTAATGCTATTTCTAGGATAGCCGTCTATCTGGTGGCTATGAAAATGTTCCAACTGATGATATTCACATGAAACAAGTTGGTCTGGAGACCGTGTGGCTTCATTTCATCCGAGAGTTCATCACCCCTTCACCCCTGTGACGCTGAAGGTCTTTGCAGGCTATTATACGAAGGTAGTTGTCTTCCCACCCCCTGCCTACCCTCTACCAGTCCTTACACAATTGTGTTTTTCTTTGTTTTATTGATAGCGAATCTACCTGCTTACTTTCACTTTTCAGGGGTTTGCGCTGTTGAATTTTGTGGTAAAATACTCGCCTGACAGACAGCGTTCTCTTCGCCCACATCATGATGCTTCCACCTTTACATCAACATTGCACTCAATAATGTCGGAGAAGATTTTCAGGTGCTTATGTCCTTTATTTTTTACATTTTTCAAAAATGTGTCTCATTATGGAAAGGTCTTTGCCTTGGCCTCTTCTGTGTTGAAGGCATAATTTGAATTTTAGCACTGGTTAAAATAATAGGACCTGACACATATCTTTGTTCTAACCCTTTAGGGAGGTGGATGCAAATTTCTAAGGTACAATTGCTCTATTGAGTCACCAGGAAAAGGCTGGAGCTTCATGCACCCAGGGAGACTCACGCATTTGCATGAAGGACTTCCTGTTAAAAATGGAACCCGATACATCGCAGTGTCCTTTATAGATCCCTAAGTTATTTACTGTTCATTGAATTGAATTTTCTTTCTGGACTGGATGACTGGCACAAACATATCTTTGAAGTTGTGCTTGAGAAGATGAGAGAATATTTAAATAACTTCAACAGAAGAACTTCACTTTGGGCCAATTGTTTGAAAACCTTTTTGTAAGAAGTTGTTTGATGTTTCTTAATGTCTACTCTGAGCCTTTAAAGAAGAAGGAAAGAAAGAAAAAAGTAAAACAAAATATTTATTTCTATTTCTTTTTGTCTCTAAGAATGATTGTGTTTCAATTGATAAATTTATTCAGGTACAAATGTACAAGCGACAAATGAGACTAATAATGTTTTCTTATTTAAGATTAGCCTGGAAAGAATTTTATTTATCATCATCTGTGGAGATATAGAAAAGAACAGACAAAGGAAAATTAGCAATTCTTCAAATATTACAAATCTGAGATTCTAAGTGAATTCATTTGCAATTAATTTAATAAGTACTTTTTTGCCTGCCTGTGCAGGTATCTTTTACAGTAGTTACTTAGGGAATACAAAAAACAACACTGCACATCTGTTTTCCTCATGAAACTTTGTAGAAAACCCAATCTGTTTTCCTCATGAAACTTTGTAGAGGAACATATCTACTAGAAAAAAATTTCATTCAGATTGTTAGAAAGCCTTTTTATATTTGCATGTTTACATATGTTCTTTCAGATGAATCTCCAATGTGGATTATATTAGGTTGATGTTGGATTTAGGAAAGCTTATAAATGTTTCCATTTTTTAAGGTACTCCAAGTATCTGCTTAAGATCAGCAACTGCCCTTAATTCAAAACAATGTTTTTTTCCTAATTCTAGAAAATAATGAGAAAAAAAGAAAAGTTTACTGAGATAGTAGTGTGTTTTGGTATTCTTTTTTTTTTTACTTTTTTAAGTACTTGGATTTTATATCAGGAAAATAAAGTTGTTGAGCCTTTCTTTCCTTTTGCACTTTGTCTCTAATTACTCATTTTTTTCTTTTCCCTGCGTAATTTCTGCTTTATCCTTCTTAGTCCCTTTTTTGTCATACCATCCCACTTTTAAAAATTCCCGATCACTGAGAGAGTTGTTAACTTAATTTTTGACCATTTCTCTGAGTGTGATTAAATATTCTTATTGTAGCTACTGTTCTTAATTTAAAGGTTACACTTGAAAATTTCCAAGTCATGGTGCCACAATTCGTTTTTTCTAACACCATGTGTTAGAAAGCTATGAAAAATAAAATAATTTTGAATAAGTTACTGCTGCTTTCTTTTAATGGTGATTTATCTTCAGAAGTAAATATATGATAAAGTAGCCTGAAGGAATGATAGGTTATGATTTTTCATTTTGTTTTGTACATTTAATGATATGAGAACTTATCCAAATTCTGTTTGTTGACTTGTGAATAATTGATCTAACTCATATTACAAATGCAGAAGTAGAGGCTGGATCTTTATTCAGTGTGTATTTATTCAGTGGTGTTTGCTTGTTTGTTTGTTTGACGTCCCCAGTATCATCCAGGCACGTCCCAGATCCTGTGAGTATAGTAGTGAACCAAGAGGGTATAGGGTTGTAGTTACTGGGAGATGAACTTAGGAAATAAGGAAGTTGGGTTCCATCTGTTTTCTTTGGTGGTGCTTAACACCCACAATAAATTCCTAATTTCCATCAGTAAGGCTGCAGAGACATTTCAGCAATTATTTGTGAATAATAGTAGGATACTTCATGGGTGATGATCAAATATGTAACAATGGGTATAGGATGATGCCAACCAATCCAGACAGACCTAATTGTTAATAGTAGAATCTGACCAGCGCAAGCTGGCTTTATGTTCCCCACGGTATAGTTCAAAAGAAAGACATCTGCCAGACCCTAGGTCTTTATACTTGCAGGGTACATGGCTGGTCAAAATGTGTTAAGTGTTTTTATCTAACACTCCTGTTTCCAGATATAGGATCAAGACAGTCGGCCAAGCACAAGCACATCTTTCTGTCTTCCCTTTTATCCAAGATTCCATGAAATAATGGAAAATGTACATGTAAAGAGCACTGTTTATAATGAGTGAAGGAAAACATGAAAAATTTCCATAAGTAGATAAAAAAATCAAAAGAAAACAGAGCTGGATGGAAGGAGAAGTTTTCAGCTGTAAACATTCCCTGCAGAAGGCTGTTCGAGGAACCACTTTGATTGTATGGTTCACGCGTTTTATGAAATACTATAAAGCCTTTCAAAAGAGTGAAAGTAAATCTTTATGTTGCCAACAATCAAATATCCATGCGAGAGTCGAATCTGAGGAAATAAAGCTACAGTATTACAGGTGGAATCCCATTAGAGTCAAAGCAAAAACAGAACTACACATGTGTATGTAAATTTACAAAAGAATTTCTAAATGGGAAAACACTGGATAGTGGTGTGCAATCACAGAAGAATAAATGGAGCTTTCACCCTTTACTTTTTACACTTCTCTGTTGTTTAAATCGTTTCCTTCAGAAATATAGTCACATATTGAGTAACAAACAGAGAAACAGGGATTCCTGTTGGAATGAATGGTAGTATTTTTTTTTTTTTTTTTTTTTGCTTTTAAAAAGGGGAATTTATTAAGTTGCAAGTTTATAGTTACAAGGCAGTGAAAATGTCCAAGTTAATGCAAGGCTATAAAAATGTCCAATCTAAGGCATCCAGAAAAAGATACCTTGGTTCAAGAAGACTGATGACATTCAGGGTTTCTCAGCTGAAAGGGCACATGGCAATGTCTGCTAGCTTTCTCTTTTATGGCTTCCCCGGGGCTCTGTCCGTTCTGTTGACTCTGCCGGTTCTGGCAGTTTGTGGCTCTAAAGCTTTCTCCAAAATGGTTCCTCTTAAAGGACTCCAGTAAGCAACCCCACCTTGAATGGGTGGAGACACATCTCCATGGAAACCATCTAATCAAAAGTTACCACCCACAGTTGGGTGGGTCACATCTTCCTGGAAACAATTAAAAAGCTCCCACCCAGCATATTGAATGAGGATTAAAGGACGTGGCTTTTCTGGGGTACATGACAGATTCTAGCCAGCCCAAAGGGAGGCAGCCACAAGCCAAGGATCGCCAAGGATGGTGGCAAACGCCAGGGATAAGGAGAGGCCAGGAGGGCTGCACAGCCTTGCCCACTCCCGGACCTGGGGCCTAGGGTCTGCAGTGCCCGGCGGGGACAACTTTTTTTTTTTTTTCTCTCTTTTATTTTTTTTATTTATTTTTTATTAATTAACGGAAAAAAAGAAATTAACCCAACATTTAGAAATCATACCATTCTACATATGCAATCAGTAATTCTTAACATCATCACATAGATGCATGATCATCGTTTCTTAGTACATTTGCATCGGTTTAGAAGAACTAGCAACACAACCGAAAAAGATATAGAATGTTAATATAGAGAAAAGAAATAAAAGTAATAATAATAGTAAAAGAAAAAAAAACCTATAGCTCAGATGCAGCTTCATTCAGTGTTTTAACATGATTGCTTTACAGTTAGGTATTATTGTGCTGTCCATTTTTGAGTTTTTGTATCTAGTCCTGTTGCACAGTCTGTATCCCTTCAGCTCCAATTACCCATTATCTTACCCTGTTTCTAACTCCTGCTGGACTCTGTTACCAATGACATATTCCAAGTTTATTCTCGAATGTCGGTTCACATCAGTGGGACCATACAGTATTTGTCCTTTAGTTTATGGCTGGACTCACTCAGCATAATGTTCTCTAGGTCCATCCAGAATGGTAGTATATTGATGTCAGTAATAAACACTTGTGTTTGTGTGTGTACATACACATTACTTAAAGGCTTTAAATGCACAATGGCATTTTTTCTAACTATTAATGTGTGTATGAATTAATATGCATATTTTCCCAAATATAGATACTTTAGTAGTAGGCTAGTATATTAATCTTCCTCATTCTGCTTCATCCTTGAAAAAACAGTAATTTATCTGTATTGATAACTTACCTAGGAAGTCAAACACCTCTCTATAGAACAAAATGTGAGACAATATAAAAATAAATTGAGGGCTCTATCCTCGTGACAGGATCCATATTCCCTCATGCCTTTTTTTTGGTCGTATGCATTTCTTAATTTCTCTTCTTGCTAACTACTGAACATCGTATGACATTTTGGGGACCACTAATGCATTTGAATACCAAGTGGTCTGTCTATTCGGTAAGTTTTTTCGAGCTGCAGAAAAGCAAAATAAAATCACAGTTGATGTCAGTCTGTGTAA